>NC_079457.1:14430129-14470129 GCF_903798145.1 Danio aesculapii | reverse complement strand
AGTGGGATCCCCATTCTTGAGAAGCAGGCTATGAAGAAGTGGGGGTCGGATCCAGCTTTCCAGAACTACGTCAAAAACACTCCCCTTCTATGGCCCTTTCCAAAAGTGAAAGGAGAATAAAGCATGTTTACAGTAACTGCACCTGTCAAATGAACATTGAGAGCTGCTGATTAAATCCTACATGGAGACCTTTGTATTAGGTGCGGTTTACTCTGGTGACTTTTCGTTTTAAGTTTGTTTTGATATTTACGCCTGGTGTCCACACTACACTTGCAAATTTGACCCACAAAAACCTGAGCGTTTTGAAAATGTTAAAGACCCTGTATTAGTTTGGGATTGGTTAATCTTGGTAATTCAATAAAAGATGGACTGAAACGCAAATTTTTAAAAATAGGAGGCACAGACATCAGACAACGGCTTTCTGGTCGGTCTACCAGATTATAGATCCTCTTCACAAGACGGTGATGATGCATTTCAGTTGTCATCAGCAATTTAAACATCCTCTGAAAATTTTTACATTAAGAAAAAAAAACATGCACACCTATAACCTGTACTTTGTATTATATCACGTTTTTTTCCGAATGACAAAAAATATGTTTAAATAACAGTTCTGTCTGGTTCTCGAATCTGATTAGCTGTGAAATATTAAAGCAATATCAGCACTCATACAGCCTCTTCACCCTTGTTTATTACTCCGCCAACCCGGGACGTAGCGGACATTTTAGAAGTGGGGGGTATGGCTGTATGAGATCATATGGTCATTTAATTGTTAATCGCCTGTTTTAAATGGTCTGTCTCTAAAAGTGTGGGGGACGGATCCCCCCCGGTTGCTACGCCCCTGCTGCCAACACTAGGACTAAAGAGAAACTAAACAACTCACTAGTTTGACAAATATTGCAGCTGTTGGACAACATAATGTACTTTTGAGGGTTGTTTTAAGGTGAGAATAGTCGTTTAGATATGCAGTTTGTTTATAAGGTCAGTGCCTATTTTCATTCATTCATTTTTTTTTGGCTTAGTTCCTTTACTAATCTGGGGTCGCCTATACTTTACCCCCCCTTTACTAAACAGTGCCTATTTTAAGTATTTATTATATATATATATATATATATATATATATATATATATATATATATATATATAGTTTATTACATATGCAAGGTGTTTCAATAGCAGCATGTATGGATGGGAAAGTAAATTTGATTTTGTTCTCTTTTGTAGCTGCCTTTATCAGTTTCACAAATTTTTTTTTTTTTTGGTAAGTCATGAAAACACTATTGTAGAGTATTTAGTTTGTTATTGGAGCAAATCGGAATGCAAAAATATATTTGGTACATTTTGGTAGTACTCCCTTTAAATTAAAAAATTTGGTAAATTTAAATCTATGATGTCTTTTGTTGCTGAGAGACCTGGAAATGTGAAAAGGGTCTACAGCGTACTGTCAAGCACTTCTCTTATGACCATTATGTAACCAGTAGACTGCAAGTATGGATGCCACCACATTATGTGCATACTACAGAAGCACGAATGGTCAAGCATCATGTTTTAGGCTGTGTAGTACAGACAGAGATCATTTTTGTGAAACATAAAACGCCAGTCTGAACAAAGAGCATTTTAATCCTAAACATCTTTTAAAATAAAAACACTATAGTAAACGCCACCTGAATATACAGTACCCAGGATAATGGAGGTTTTGTAGCTTGAAAACACAGACTATAGGAGGTAAAAAAAGAAATGGTCTCTTCACTCTAAATTATGTTTTCCCAATGACATTCTCCCTTCAAACAATTAAAATGGCATTTTATAGACAGCACAATGATTCTTTGACTGTGCAGGAAATTGAATATGAAACACAATTAGCTGTGAAGCATCAAGCTGTAATATTAATACTATCGTTTCCCACGGCACTCATACCCAGTTCTAAACTCCAAGTGTGAATCGTCCATGGTGAAGCAGTGTGAAAAGCCTTCTGGTTTCTCTAGCTTTAATCCAGAAGGTCTTTAAAGATATCTATTTATACATCTTTTTCCAATAACTCAACTACAGTCTCCTAACATTATTGTACTTTGTGCCTCAGTGATATTTAAACCTGCACATTCAAGTGTGCATAAAATTTTACTGTTTATTTTGCTAGCTCACATTGTTAGTCTCAAGATGAACAAAGTTGATCCATTGAAAAAACTATGGCTGTACTGCATTTTTATCTAAACGTAGTACTCGGCCATTAGAAAAGGACGTTCAATACAGTATGAATGTGAGCAGTATGACTGGAACTTGGACGTACTACATCCGCCATTTTGTCATGATCACATGACTTACCTGCGTGATTTGCGTCGCGTAACTCCCATTCATAAATTATCTCGCGGGGCATCATGGGATAGCACAACATGCATGTCCTGCACACTTCAGAATTTCACCAGAAGTAGTAGGTCATCCGAGTACTTCTGGCATACTGGTTTTCGAATTCTATGAATTTGGACATACTACTCAGCTTGCATACGGTTTTTAGTGTACTATATAGTATGAAAGTATGGGATTTCGGACGCAGCTGATATACTGACATTTACTTCAGCTCTGGTATGGCAGTCCATCTCTGACGATGTCAGCTTGACAGCTCGGGTGAAATAATAAGCCACACCCATCCAACAATTCATTTGCTCTGAGTGAAGGATGAGAGTAGTGCAAAAATAATCCCCAATATTACATTTCAGTTGGAAATATATCATACTGATATAAAAGTCTGCTAAAAGTCTCACCACTTTCAGCCAACTCCCAATGTGGCACATAAAAAAAGACAACAGACTAGCAATAAATGAATGTATTTTACAAACAGCACAAGTCTTACAAAATCCACTCAAACTGGAAAGCAACTGGAATTGACCAATCAACTCCAATGTTCAACATGCCCTTCTGAAACAATGAAAACTTGAGGTTAGCGCTGCACACATCTAACCGTAAACTAAATGACAGTGAAAAAGAGTGGAATCAGTATAAATCGGATATACATTAGATCCTTAAAAATCAGTCCATTCCTAGAGGGAATTATGTTTGGTTCTAATTTAAATAAAAGAATAATAAATTGAGCACAAACTGCAATCGTCAATCAATGCCGTGTAGAAAAGTCTGAAGGAATTCTGGCCATTTAGGTGTATGAAAAACAATTATGAAGCAGAAAGACTCAAAATGCCCAATCACAACAACCAAGAGTGTTTTTGCATAAAATTTCTCTCAATGTTCTGAATCCTTCCAACCATACTCAGAGTTTAGAAGGACAGTGTATCAAACAACACAAATGGATTATTTAAACAAACTCATAATATCAGTAGCCACAAATTGTGCATCATATCTACTGGCTGTGGAAGTCAAACCTTGTTTAAAAACACAGTTTACACTCTACATAGAAAAAGCAAATAGTCACTTCAGTCTCGAACCCTCCAAGAAATTGAGATTTTGCGCGTTCCATAACAAGCATGCAATTTCTATATACAACCAAAGGTTAAAACTGTAGATTTAGCATAACCTTTTTTTCTACACTCAAGTTCAGGTTTCTTGATAAAGAACTCCCAACTTGATGCAGATATTGTGGATTCAGTGACTGATGGAAGTGCTTATAAAAGCCCATCGCTTTGGTTGTGATCTTAACAGTACATTAAAACATTTAAAAGTGACTAAAATACGAATGTTAATAGAAAACATGACAGATAAAATGAGAAGTGTTAAAATGGCTTGAATTGATGGACAAGCCAGATATAAAATAAGTAGGACAATATAATATATTGCAGCTGTTTCCCAAAGAGAAGGAAAAACCTTGAAGAGCTTCATGACTACTTCAGGAGAGGCGAGGCGAAGAAGTTCCCCTGCCGAGGGACAGCCGCTGTAGCTCTGCTCCTGCTGGAAAACCTGGAAACAAGATGGATCAGCTCACCGATACTCCAACAGAAGCATGTGGTAATGATAGAAAACGTGATGAGATGCTAACATACTTTGGAGTGATAGCATTGAGAGTTGCGTTCTTCATGCGCTGGGAGAGGGAGCTGGATGATGGATTCTTGCTCATCTGTTGGTCAGGAGTCGTAATAGGACCAAACATACTCACTACAGGTAAAAAAGCAGAAAATGTGTTATGACATATGATTAAATTAACTTAAAGTTGTTAAAGTAAAATAAAAACAACAACGACGCACTTTTCTGATCTGGAGTTGTGTGAACATTGGCGTTCTCGATGATTATGTGATCATTGCGAGCATGGTCGTGGTCACTGATCATGAACTGACTCCAGTACTCCACAGGCAGACTGAGGAGACGCTCGACCACCTGAGAAACGAGGGGGGAAAAAAAAGAAGTGACTATGGGAAAACTGGAACAAATGACAAAGGTAAACTAGACCCAATAGTGAGTTTCAGGCTCTGTTTCATAGCTGCTATTAGGGTGTACTCACACTAGGCTATCTGAACCGTGCCCAGGCACATTTGACCCCCATTTTCCAGTGTGAGTGCTCCGAATCGGGCCCAGGCACAGTTCAGTTGGCCGGCCTTGGCCTAGATGCAAGAGGTGTGCCAGAGCATGTATCGGTTGGGCTTTGGCGCGGTGCACTTAAAATGTGAGAGCAAAGCATGCCTGAGCACGAAACTGAAGACGCAGTGTCACTTTTAAGGGACTGTTTCATATAGATTTATAAATCATTCTTAGGGTGTACACACATTATGTACAGTTGCCTTTAACCGTACCGAAGTATGTTTGGCCTCCCGTCTCCCCCAATGGCCCACACTCACATTGCATTTGAGCCGGAGCACGTTTACGTCATCGATGATGCGCTGTTGAGTTTAAGCGCTCTCGCTCAGCACAGTGGAGATTTCTTTAGTTATATTGCTTTAGTCGTTTGATATGCAATGACAGTCAAATATTTCACCGAACAGATCAGCCACTGTTGACGCTCATAAACAATCATAAAGTCCTCGTGCTGCAGGAATTAGAAGGTTTGCTAAAGGTGCAGCTGTCGTGCAGTGAGGGGTTTGCGTCTTTATTAATCTACGACAGTTTGCGTTCATTGAACAGTAAGAATGATTAATAAATCCATATGAAACAGTACCTTAAAAGTCACATCTCGTCTTCAGTTTTGGGCTCAGGCGCGCTTTGTACTTACACTACAAGCGTACCACGCCAAATCCTAAATGAACCGCGCTCTGGCACACCTCTTCCAACCAGGTCAGGGCCGGCCAATTGAATCGCGCCTAAGCCCGATTCAGAGCACTCACACTTCTCAAACGATCTGGGAAACAGGCCTGGGCACGGTTCGGATAGCATCGTGTGAGTGCACCCTTGCTGTTCAATGAATGCAAACGTCATAGTTTATTAAAAGATGCAAACCCCTCACTGCACGACAGCTGCCACCTTCAGCAAATCTCCTAATTACCTGCAGCATGAAACTTTATGAGCGTCAAAAGTGGTCTATCTGTTCAGCAAAAGATCTTAAAATGCAATGTGAGTGCAGGGAGATGGGGAGACGCGAGTGGGGCAATCGCGCCTGGGTACAGTTTAAGACAACCACACCTTGTGTGAGTACAGCCTT
The DNA here is from genome assembly GCF_903798145.1 of Danio aesculapii. Taxonomy (NCBI): domain Eukaryota; kingdom Metazoa; phylum Chordata; class Actinopteri; order Cypriniformes; family Danionidae; genus Danio; species Danio aesculapii. The sequence continues at coordinate 14,464,560 of NC_079457.1, read as the reverse complement.
AAAAAGCAGCACATATGGTGTTTTAAAGTGTATTAATATTGCATTGGAGGCTTCTACACCAAGTTTAAATGCATCTAGAATCAAAAAACTTTTTTTTGAATGGGTTTAATTTTGGAATAGTTTTGCTATAATTTGATACAATTGTTTGAATCGATTTAGGCCCCGTTTACACTAATACATTTTAGTTTTAAAACATATGTTTTGCTACAGTTATGGCATCAGTCCACACTATGCCAGAGTTTGAGTGGCGAAAATGTTGAAGAGGTAGTTTTCATTTTAAAACGCTGCTGCTCCGTGTCAGTGTGGATGGGGCATGGCTGCATCTGATTGGGGCTTTTTCCTCAATATTAAGTAGCTAAACAAAGTTCAGTCTGCATCCTTTCCTTCCAAGTTCAGACTTCGCAAGTTTGATATGGAAAACAAACCCCCTAGAACATATGGGGTAATCTTCAAAGAGAACAGTGTACTTTATAACCTCATTCACATCACCCTGGCTACGTTATTTCACTTTATTAATAATAAAATGAAAACATTAGAAACTGCCTATTTTCATCTTGATATTAGCAACGTAACAGACACCAAAAATGTTGAGGCGTCGTGTAGCTGCATATTTATATGAGCGTCATCTTCACTGTATCATGGTACAAACAGGAATCAGAGATTGAAATTCAATACCTTTAAGAACTTTAAGACTCTTTGCATACATTAAGACCTCATTACCACTTTAGTTTAACCAGTAACATTGCTGACATTTTAACTTATAAAATATATTTACTGACTAAATACTGATTGCAAAAAACTAATCCTAAACTAAAATTGTATTTATATACTGAATAAAAATGTTAATCCAGCCTTTACAACAGCAGGAATAACAGTGTTTATCAGGTTTACTGCAGTAAACAAAGCAGCGTGATGGTAAATCTAGACTGAGGTAAAGTTGGTTTTATCTTTACACTTTCTTCTTTATAATATAATTTCAGAAAAGTATTGCTTGCAAATTCTAAATCGTGAAATCATATTAGCAGCCAATGGCTAAGTACAACAATGTTCACAGTCAGATAAATTATGCTTATGTTGTTTTCAAGAGGTACTTATATGTAATTTCAGACAGAATATTCAAAGTATAATGGTAAACAATATAGGGAGCGTGTCACAAATAGTCACTGAACAAATGTGCGAATATAAAACTAACTTTACCTCAGTCAAATCTAGCAGGATTTGTTTGATTTCATAAACTACACAGCATCCCAATATTCAAAGATTAAATTCAGGCTCTGTCTCTGTAGTTACATCACATACTAGGCTGATATGGCAAGGAACTACACTCTCATTCTGACATAATAATAAAGGAACATTGCTGTGGATATTACGCAGTGACGTATCAATATTAGGCAATGATATTACACATTGAAAAATATTTCCTGGCGCTTTTCTAAATTTTTTTTGAGAGAGATGCTAATGGTCTAATCCAATTCAATGATTTATGCTAAGCTAAAAGTGCTTCTGCCAAAAAGTGCTTCTGGATTTTTAAAAAAATGGTTAAAGTCAAGTGTAGAGGACCTAAATGAGTTTAAATGCATCTCTCCTATCAACTGTATTTCAGATTTTGCTGAGACCCTCAGTCATGCTCAACCTCGCTTTGGTAAGCGTGTTCACGGTGATGAAACAATGCTCATGAGCGAGCTGTAAAGGAAGTAAATTAAAAGGACGTGCATGTCAATTACTATTTCAACCATAATACGTTTTGGTACTATGCAGTTTAGTATGAATACCTTGTTTTAATGGTCATTAGGTTAGTAGGTAGAGTGTAGGCAGTATTTTGTAGATTTTCAAATGTATTCAATCACACAAGCGTCTACACTAGCAAACCAATGAACTTAGCAAAGCTCTGAAAGTGGTTTAAATATGACAAGCTCAAAATATTTTAGACCTAATTTCCACCTGTATTTCACATTGTTCGATTGTGATCAAATAGGAAACTATCCATGAACACGTACCCTCGGTTGTCGTTTTGTGTCCTGTAGGATGGTCATCGGTTCTGGGTCAGGCACGGCATGGCCTACAATTGTGGGTCCGAATACACGAGCAAGATTGCTGCTGTCCATCTTTGTAGCTGTGCTTTGGGCCACCCTGATGAAGACAGAAAAAAAAACAAACAAAAAAAACAGTAAAAAAACAACAGTAATTGCTTTTTCAGATGAGTGTTTTTCCCCCAAATTAAGCAGTGATATTAGTTACTAAACTGACAAAATTTAGTAAGATTCATTTAATTTTTTTTTAAGGAAGAGAGAGAAAAAAAACATCTCCAGCATGTTAAAAGGACCTATTAGTTAAACTGCCTTTAATATTTCACAAATACATTTGTCATCTGGAAAGAATCATTTGAATTTCACAAATAATTGGCATTAAAATAAAAAAAGCAGAGAGTAAAATCAGAGAATGTTTGCCGATTAACCTTTGTAAATGGATGATGAGGAAGGCCAGAGTGTCTCTGTGGGGCTGCGGAAGATCACTGATGTTCTGATAAATCAAGGCGATGCTGTTGTCATCATCTGACAGCTCTAGAAAAATAAATAGACAAAATAATTAAATGTATTGAAATTCACACAACAGTCTCATTATCATCATCACCACACCATTCAAACATTTAGGGCGTATAAAATTACATTTTGTTTTAAATAAATATAATTTTTTCCAACAAAAACAGTGACGATAATGGACAATTATGGTACAAAATATTACATCTCTAAAGAATAACCATATTAGAATGATTTATGAAGACTGGAGTAATGGTAGTCAAAACAGGAACAGATTGCATACATTAATTTATTTCATACAAAGAATTTTATTAAAACAGACTAATAATAATAATAATAATAATAATAATAATAATAATAATAATAATAAAATAGATTTGGAATAATCTTTGACAATATTTTACTGCGGCTTTGATCAAATAATCACATTTTCAGAAAGCCCAAACTGTGGAAAAGTGGTGTACATTCATTCATACATCACCACAAACCTGCAGCATCCATGAAGGCCCGGTTGAGGCGGAAGGTTAGCAGGGGCTCTTTGAGGTTCCTCAGGAAGTCCTTGAGAAGGCCAGTGATGGCATGGATGTCTTCCACCTTGCTGAGCAGGGGAACAGTCTTCCCACGCAGGAACTTCTCTTTCAGGTCCTTGACCACTCGATCAGAGCCAGACACCCGGTACAAACCAGTCTGACAAAGCAATATGTACACGTTATGTAGTGCTCTAGAGTTAGGGTATGTTTATAACACAACAATGTAGCCAACATTTATAATGTTTTTTACTAGTGTTACATATTACATATATTACATATTTACACACTGTCTTCAAAATAATTCATGTTTACACACAAAAATGGCCAAAAACACTGCATTACGTAACCCAAGCCAGTATTTATCACAGTCATCTTGTTAGTAAACGGTGTCTGTCGGCAGCAGTGCTGGTGGTGTGTGTGTGTGAAATTTGCTGTGTATGACGTGTCTCTGCTATTGGTTCACATTTTGCTGATGAAGTGATAGCAAACACTTGAGCAACAACAACACTGTATTCTGACATTGTTTTGTGTTTGATCATGATCGCCTTTAACAGGGTATCTGGAGTTTTCTAAGAGTTATTTAAGACCTCTATAATACTCACAGAATTAAATTTAAGACCAATTTTTGTAGTAGGCTACAGATTTAGCAAAAAAAACTTTGAACAACTAATGACCATCCATAACACTGTAAATTATACAACGTGTAAAAAACCTCAGAACATTTTTAATTACAATAATAATAAAACATAATAAAAATCAGTTACATCATCATCATCATTATTATTAAATTAAATATAACAAATATTTTATATTTAATGCTTTTTATTATTGTTTTATAGATCCTTATTTTCTGATTTAGTTTGATCTTGTTCTGGTAAGGCATCTGCTGACATTTTTATATCATGAAGCAAACATTTAAAAAATTGCTTTAAAAGGAGAGAAAAAAAAGTTTAATATAGCTTAAATCACATTAAGAGTTTAACTAATTGCATTAACAATATAGTGCCAGTATCACACTGTGGAAAATGTTTAGCAACAATGACACGTTATATGCGACTGAGTGTCTGCTGACATCTCACTAGCAACGTTTCCATACACCTATTTTTATGCGCATAAAAAAGGGTTGAGGTAAACGCCAAAATGCGCACAAGTTTTGAAAATGTGCTTGAAAAAACATATACGCATAACAGAATAGGATAAACTTTTTTTATTCGATAAGAAAAGATGCGCATAAACTGCGATGGAAACACTTTTACCGAACAAATTCCAGTATGCACATTAAAAAGTCACGTGATTTTGTTATAAGAGATCATGTAATAATAAAAATGTGTGTTAATGGACAAACCAGCAGGCTGAGCACATTGTAAAACATCTGAAATGTTCTTAAATAATTTTAAACCACCTTAACCATTTCACTATTAGTGTTATTATATTATTAAAGACCGTCTGTGCTCCGCGTCTCACGGCCTCAAACACCACCATGCGTTCACTGTGTGTCAGAATTGTCTTCTGAGGTGCAAGTCATTTATTAAATGAAGAAAAGATTCACGCAGCTGCTCCTACCGCAGCAAACTCAGTTTTACTGCTGATATTTGGTGCCAGTTACTCAGGAAGTAACGATTTTGTTCGCTGCTTTGGAAATGCTGCTTTATTCGCACATCTTTTTGTGATAATCCAGTTTTGCGCATAAATTTAATTAGCATTTTTGGATGGAAACATAACCATTGACAACACTGCATGCTGGACACACTAGCTTTTTAGCTGTTTTAGAGCAAAACTCCCAGGAACTCCGTTTATGCAAGCAAAATCTCAGCGAACGTTAATCACATAAACAAAATCCCTATGAGCGTGCATTTTATTGAGTTTCGCCAAAAACTACAAATGGACTTTGTTTTCACCCATGTTGTGCTGCATGATGATAAACTAAGAGATTTAAGTAGATTTCAAAACGGAAACAAAACCTTCTTTAAGTGTCGGTTCGATTGCACTTTAAGACCTTTGAAATCCAGATTTAAGACATTTTAAGGCTAATTAAGGCCTTATTTTTATAGTATAGAATTTAAGCCTTTAGGATCCATGGACACCCGGTTTAATCTACACCTCCTTAAATATGTACTATGCACATACAAATGACATTTGAGTGTTTTCAAAAAACTTCGCCTTTGTAACCCGTTTTAGATTTATGTGTTTTCAGTCCCAAAATCATCAGTCGTGTAAACAGTTAAAACCCATAAAGAGACCCTAATTTAACACCTTTATGAACTGACCTCGTTTAGGCCTCTCTGCTCAATCTCATTAATGCAGTGCACCACTAACGAAGGGATCATGGGAGAGGTGCTGGACACGTAGTTTGCCAGTGTACCCTATTGGAAAACACAATGAAAGCAATCAGTGACACAGGTTGACATATTTAGTCCAACACAGCCTTGAAATAGTCAGCACTTCAAGTTGGATAATTAAGCTGCTTGTCACCTCTCCGATTTTGACAGGAGTCCCAGTCATGGATGGAATGCAGGGCAGAGGGCAGCGTTCGCGGCACTCGGGGTGGGCCACCACACGACAGTCCCGACACTTCAAAGAGATCTTGCCAAACTTGATCCTCTTACCACATGGCACACAAGACTCTGGCTTGATCACCTAAAACACACCAGAGCATGGCAGATGTTAAGTGAAAGGAATGTAGACGCACTGACGGTAGCCCACTTGATTGATTACAATGGGAATTCATTTTGGTCAGTTTTCCATCTTGCAGAGCATGTTCACTTTATTTTACAAACTGCACCGGCAATTATTTTTCAACAATGGAAAGACAATTTTTTTAAGCTGAACTCCACTATCTAAAATATATATCTGAGGTACACTGAGAGATTAAATAGTGATAGATCTTTTCAGTATTGTATTAATGGTAGCCAGTAACATAAAAGCATATTTGACCGCAAGTGTACAGTCATTTATAAAATAGTGGAGCAGAGATTGATGATACCTAAACTATTGGCTAAGTCCAGAATGGGTCACCTGAGAAATCAGTTTTATTTACCAGAAGCTCCAATTATACCACAATTAACTTTCTGGCTATCTCAGCTTCCCAAATCATTCAAAACATACACATTTATTAAGTAACAAACTGGCCTCAGACATCTATCTGATGGATTATTTATGAACTCTGAGGACGATAAGGATTTAGCGTGCCATTTGTGAGACCGGTGACTTATAGTCTCACTCGATGTGCTCAAAAACAGAAACGTTCAAGAACCAAACGCAGAAATGTTGCTCTGAGAGGCACAAATGTTCAGATCCGGCTTTGTTTGGAACAATTTTTCCTGGTGGAAAGAAGTCAATATTATGTCTGAAACGCACTCAATATTAACTTCTTGTTTGTTGAACTGTTATAAAATCAATATCACATCTGCGATTGCGTTCACGCACTGATATTTGAGAGCACAGAAGTCTTGGTTGTGTGATATTATTAAACTACATATTTTATAAATGAAAAAAGAAGACACGTTTGCTGTTACAACTATAATTTTGGTGCATTCTAGAGTTTCATCTTGAAGTGAATGATATTGGGCGGTCAAGACTTAAATCTATGGCTGGGCGATATTGCAAAAAAGAAATCATCATGATACGTTTCATATAATTTTGCATCAATAATTTTTGAATATTTTTTTAACAATACATTTAGCAATATTAAGATTTTTTTCCCTATTTAACCAGTTTATTTTAAATTTACCAACATTACTAAGGCAAATAGATTTAATAGTCAAAAACAAAAATATTAACAAAACATCTGATCTCTTTATAATAAAACAAACATAAGTGTTAGAGACTCTTAAACCTGATAAATAAAATGTTTTAAAGTGTGTGCAATGGTAAAGGTAAGTCAACATCTGTAAGGTTTTAATAATAATAATAATAATAATAATAATAATAATAATAATAATAATAAAACAGTAAACCTCAAACTCTGTAAACAAAACATATTATGATAATCAAATCTGAGCTTTCAAGTTAAAGAACCAGCCATCATAACTCTTTCAGATGGGGAGCTAGTGGCTGGGATGCACAAGAAAAGAAACCTAAAAGCCACTCTGGCGACATCCTTACATCCTTTTTTTTTATTTTTATTTACAATCTTCTCACTGCTGCTGCTATATGGCACTTATTTTCGCATGTGTTGTTATTCTGACCTGAAGTGACAAGATCATAAGGATTTAGCATGCCATTTGTGAGACCAGTGACTTATAGTCTCACTCAATGTGTTCAAAAACAGAAACCAAATGCAGAAATGTTGCTTTGAGAATAAAATAAGTGCGAGCATGCGGTTTCCTCCATTTTAGTGCCCTTGTGCTCACGCTCCCCTGGCATCTCTTAAAATTTGACGATAATCAACTGTTTTCTCAAAGGACGACAAAGGGACAAACCAATGCTGCAGCTCCGATGCAAGTTTATGGAGAAACATAAAGCACAGCAGCGTTTGTCTGATGTAATAAGTCAGCCGTTATTACTGAACTGTGTATATTCTATACAAAGTGTGAAGCAGATTAGACGCAGTTTTTGCATGAATCGCCGTGCGCTCGCAGCATTCAGAAGAGTTCAGATGTTTTTCAACTAGGTGTGCGGATTGGAAATGACAAACTTACACTCTAAACTTATTGGCATTCTTTCCAAGGCGTGCACTCAGCACCCACATTTTAATAAAACTTTAGCCTTCATACCGAAACGTCATACCAATACTTTTTTTTTTTTTATCGTTATAGGCAATGGTGTTCGGTCAATACTGATTTTATCGCCCAGCCCTTCTTAAACAGATATTTTACCCAAAAATTAAGATATTTTGATAGCTGGTACCTATTGACTTCTGTAGTCATTTTTTTCCTACTTTGGAAATCAATGGGTGCCACAAATCAACAATCTTCAAAACAAAATTTGTGTTCAACAGAAGAAAAACTCAGGTTTAAAACCACATGAGGGAGAATAAATGAGGTAATTTCTTTTTTGGATGAGCCATCTCTTTAAACAATAGGTCTCAAACTCAATTCCTGGAGGGCCGCAGCTCTGCACAGTTTCGCTCCAACCCTATAAAACACAGCTGACCCAAATAATCAAGGTGTTCAAAAGAGTCATGAACACCTTCATTAGCTGGATCAGCTGTGTTTGATCAGGGTTGGAGCAAAACTGTCCAGAGCTGTGGCCCTCTAGAAATTGAGTTTGAGAGCCATCCTTTAAACAAACTGTATAGCTGCAATAAGTAAGGACAAAACCACCCTCAAACATTAAGAAAATGTGTCAAATGTGCATCACCACAGTGTTGAAGGATTTGTATGCACTGCAACAACCTACCGTTTTGGAGACAAACTCATGCAGACGGACACCTCCGTTGCCCTGTGGAGTGCTGGGCTCTGCCCTGTTCTCTGCATTGGGCAGACTGGGCTGCTTGAACACATCCATAGACTGAACAGAGTCTGTGTCAACAGTGTCCCACTCCACAGCAGCTGAAGAATAAATCAGAGAGAGAGATACACTGCTCACTACTGCAGAAGACTTGAACAGAAATGCAAAGGCTTGGAGTGAGAGAAATGACCAGAAAAAAATAGCCTATACAAAACAGCGCTGTAACAAAAAAAATTTAATAAATAAAAAAGCTAAACAAACATAAATAAATAAAGAGCTCAAGGCTGGAGACTCAACGAGGTTCAATTTAAAACACCCCAGAGTCCTGCAAAGCACACTTTAAATTATTTAAAAAATTAATCTTTGACCCGGTTCGATAAAAACAGTGCATATTTATGATTCTGCAACCACATATCATGACTCACGGTGGAGCTTATTCATAATACAGCAGCTTGTGCATTATTATTCCGTCAATAACAAAATCGCACAATCAATGACTCATGCAAATATTCTCCTTCTCTACACTGTGCTCCCTCAAGAACGACAATAATACATTTAGGGAAATAATCTAACCAGTCTTCCGGCGGCTCCTGGTCCAGTAGGGAACAGCCTCCACTGTGGTGACGGCCTCAATGGGTCCGCCATCAGCAGGCACAGTCACGGTGGTTTTAGCCACCAGAGACTCATTTCCCTGAGAAAAAAAAAAGTGATTTGAATTCAACTTTCCAGCAATATCTTAATTCACATAAAACTAACAAAGCATGACAGTGAAATGCAAAATTGTCACAAAATACACATTCTGTCATGGATTAGCCATCTGATTTTAAACCCATTTGGGCACAGAAAATAACGTTTGGAGGTGTAACAAAGATTAATTGTATTTAATTATTTATACAGGAAAACATGTTTCTTACTTAGAATTTTTGTCTTGTTTCTATTCTAAATATTTAAATTTCAAAGCATATTTTACCTCTCCCATTGACAGAACCATTTGCTCTTTTTAAGGAAAAACTCTTAATTTTAGGAAAAGTAAAAACATTTTTTAGCATTGTGATTATTCAATTTTTGCACCTGAATACAGCTAGACTTACGAGAAAAAAAAGCTAAATAGAGCTATTCAAACCATCTTGAAAAAGATTATAGATGAAAAATAAAACATTGCAGTAACCAACTTTTTTTAATATCGTCTAGCCCTAGTGAGTACATTGAAAAATTATTGCAATATGTAAGAATTAAGAATTGTTTTTTTTCCTTCAGTTTTTCAGTGTTTCTCCTAAACGAACGACCAAATGACCAGAGAAGGGTTTATGACATGACCTTAAGGTTAACAATCTTCAAATTTCAGGAGGTAGAATATTGACTCTAGATAATCATGCTGACATTATAAACCCCAAATTTGTGCTTTGCAATCAGAAATAATTTGCACATAGCTGAGAGAGAAGGTGGACCTGATCAAAGGTGGACCTGGCTAATCTTTGGCCAGCACCCAAATTTTGACTACAGACCATGTAGAGGAATCAGAAAGTGAAATTCAATACCTTTTAAGACCCTTTCCATACATTAATAACCACTTTTTAACCAGAAACACTGGCAAAATTTTAACTTGCAGTATTTTACTAAATATTAATGTAAGAAACTAATCCAAAACTAAAACATTATTCATTTAATGAACACAAATCTATTAAATCTAGCTAAATCGGCAGGTTGGCACCTATAGAACTGCAGAAATAACGTAGTAAACAAAGCAGCATGATGTCAAATCTAGCAGGATTTCAATGATTTCATAAACTACACAGCATCCTGATATTCGCAGATTTAATTCAGGCAAACTTAAGAATTCAACCATACATTGCAAAATCAAAAATGATATAAAATTTAATTGCAAAATAGCATTTAAGAGCTTAAATTTCTCTACATTAATCTATCAACTTTTAATACTTTTTAAGACCCTGCGGACACCCTGGACAATAGAGGTGAGGGTTTCTTGATGAAACATTGGAAGCTCAGCCATGGGATAAGTGCACATAACCCGGCATTCTCAGAACATCACATGTATTAGTTTTCCCAATGTGACTGCAACAGGCTCCCCAGTCTTTGAAGAGAAAAATGATGTCAGTCTCTGAGGTTGTATATACTTATATCAAATTGCTTGGGGTGTCATGATCTGTCTTTTATTATCACTCATCTTTATTATTTCGCATTCTAAGCCTTTTATGCAATTTTGTTGTATGTCGATAAATGATGTTCATGAGTATGATTCATGGATTATTGAATATTATTGTGATAATCGATATCAGCTGTATGTATCAGCAATAAACAGTTGTATGGTGTATGAACCGTTATTGGTGCCTCCTTTTGACGATTAGCACCACATTTGTCTCACTTACATAAACACAAACCATACTAAAACCTTTTTCTTATGCTGAAACATTTTACATACTAAAATTTGGGGCATGCTGACTAGGGCTGCACAATTAATCGAAAAAAAGATCCCAATCTCGATTCGACCCTACACACGATCTCAATTCAGCTTTTTCTACAATTCAGCCAATTATAATTTTCAAGGTCAGGAGAGAAGCAAGGCAGTCGCACAAGTCTTCACAGCAACATTGACACCTTTAAATGGCGTTAAAAGTGTCATACTGTATTTAAAAGGTATAATTCACCCAAAAATGACATCTCTGTCTTTATATAATGATGTATTCGCGGTCGCAAAATCATACGTGAGCTGACCGCCAGCTGTATGCTTCCGAGAACACGCACGTGCCTGTCTATGATGCCTACTTTAGTGAACAAAAGCTGCATAGGTTGTGAATAACAGGTAATAAAGTTGAAAGTAAGTTTGTTGCACAGAGCGATCGTTCAAGGGCCGTGCGGGAGGTTTGATTTGCATGTATGTTTTTTTTCCCCCACAGTAACAGCAGCCATGAGCCGCACTCGGAAGTGAAAGTGAAGCCTGTGTGCACATTTAAATGATCATATGGCATTTTAGAGGAATGATTTGATATGTTTTTTTCTTTCATAGCAAACACAGTGTTGTGCATGAAAATAAATGTTTACTGTGTCAGTATAACAACCCTAGCCTATATATAATGTTGAATATAATGCAAGAAGGAATCTGATAATGACAAAATTCTAATTTTACCAGTGAAAACAAATGGACTAATAATGTTGTCAATGACAAATGACAAGCACATGTCTTAAACATAATAAATCAACTTTATAATTATGAATAGTTATATTCTGATGCCATCATTTTACTGTGAATTACCAAACAGGACATATTGAAAGTCTGTTCAAGTCCACCATAATGACTATACAAAATTTAGCATTTCAAGCAACAGTAGACCTACACATAGGCCTAATATTATTATTGTTGTTTTACCATATGTTTGAGAATTAACAATAATTATAGGTTAATCATATTAACCTTTATTTTACATTTACAGAATCGTGAGAAAAATTGTGATCTTGATTAAGCAAAAAATAAATAAAAATCGTGATTCACATTTTTGTCAGAATCATGCAGCCCTAATGCTAACATATAATAACAGTATTTGCTATATCTGTAACACAGAGGTGTGTAATGAATTAAATTTATCAAGTAAATTTCAGTCATAGTTTTTTTAACAAGTCTAAATATTTGCAATTGTTTAGCCTGAACTAGACTTAATTAGATCAGAAAATATCTGTAAAATATGACCTGTATCGTTTACTATGATCATTACATATATAAATGATTTTGAAAAAAAAAAAAAGCTAATAAAAGTCACATCACAATACTCAACAATATTGTACACCTTTTTTCCCTCAAGTAGCACGTAGCCTTAAGAAACCTACATCAAAATCAACTACAGAAGAGCTTTTAGCCTCTCACAATGTCTTGAGAAGACAAAATCTTCCAATATTCACACTTCAATATGTTGTAAGAACTGCGGAGCTCCTTTAAAAACATTTTAGATCTAATAGCAACAGCAAAACCCTGCAGGGAGTCTTCGTACTAAAGATACCTTATCAAATATTAAAGTCAGTCAGTCATGTGCTTATGTAATCAGCTTACTTTCTCTGATGTCCGGCCGGTGGAACGGGACCTTTTAGCTGCAGCTGGAGGTCCTTCGGTGTGGTTTCGGGAAGAGCGCTGCATTGAGACAGATTAAATGATCAGATAGTGATTGACATTTGGATGTAATTTGATTAAATATGGATTTATTGGCAAGCTTACTCTCTTTTGCCGTTTCTTGAGACGAACGGTTCTGATTGCAGAAGAGTCCCAGTCCTTCAAAGTTATTGAAAAAAATACATCAACGCCAAAAATTCAATCAATAAAGGATGAGTCAGTGTAACAAAATTAAAATGTTAATCTCAGCCAGTGACTTTAAAACGCTTCTTTCTCCCAGTCAGGGTTGAGCCAGGAATACATACAAGATTCATATTTTTAATATTAAGGAAAATGGCATACCAAAGAATCATCCGTTTTGTCATAGCTGATGTCTGACAAGATAGAGGCTGATTCATCAATGGTGGTCAGTCTAGAAGAGATATTGTGAATAATTAAATAAAAGGTAAGGCAGTCTGCAGCAATAAATATAATTCAGTCAATAAACAAAAAATGATAAGTGACATTTATGCAATTGTCTCTCCTTATGAACACATAATCTGCTTAAAATGTGCAAAACTAGTTTAATGCAAGAGTTTCAAATTGACGTCTGGGGATTACAAGACAGTACTGGGGCATAATAAAAGTAGACATATCAAGTTATGAATAATAATTGCACATTAAAGTGGAAAAACAAAATAAATATGGGTCACACTTTATATATTAAGTGTTCTTAATTACTAAGTGCTTACATGAAAAAAAGTATACTTTACTTTTTGTGTTCATACTGTATAGAACAAGAATTCTGGTGCTCGAAGTGGCTTATGGGCAAGTTTTGTTGCTATGTGCCAGTTTAAAGTTAGGTTATGGTGTAGAGGATGGGTCAATTGTGCATTTTTAAATATAATAACAAGAATACACATGTAACTACAAGCAGATTATCGTTTTAATATAAGTACGATGTAAAAACCTGTACAGAATAAAAAATTTATTAAAAAATAAGTGCTTAGTAATTATGGCTACTTAATATAAAGTGGAACCTAAACATTTTACAAAAATAAATAACTGACATTATAGTATTCATTTTTCACAGCATAAATTTGGACCACATCACAAAGTAAACTATACCTGTTTTTTGTTTTTAAGATGGGAAGTAGGATATTATTGGGAGATTTGTGGTATTAAAAGTCCTACCAAACCTACATTATTATAAAAGGACCACCAACTTCAAACAGAAATGCATAATATTAAAGTAAATAGGGCTGCACAATATATCGTTTCAGCATCAATATTGTAATGTGTGAACCTTTAATTGTTGGTGATCTGCTATGTCAGGTTGGGATTATAATTAACCATTAAAAACAGTTGAGAACAAGTGATTTGTGGAGTCGTTGCAAAGTTTAACTCTAATCTAATAATATGAAAGTATTTTATTTGGATGGATTTTAAGTTTGCCACTTTAACAAATATAAATTGTGTATAATTATTTAATACAACAAAGACTATGCAGTGTTTTTTTATATTTGATTATTGTATCTCTATACTTCAACCCTGTTAAACTCCAACTGAAAACCATGAAGCGTGGTTTATTTCATGTATTATTCTTTGTTCTGGTGTTTTTTTGTGCTTTAATTTATTTCATATAATTTTCTACATTTTATGCAGATGTACTCCCCTATAAATGATTCCAATCAATTAAAAATTAGGAGTTCTTTCTAAAAAGTGTCATCTTGTGAAATCATATTCGAATATTTAAAATCACAGAAAAACAAAATATCAGAATCACAATATCAGGTTTACAATATATTAGGGGTGTCAAAATAAATTGTTTCTTCGGTGCACCGCGATGCAGATAGGGACAACTCGATATCGGTTCAGTAGTAATCATAACCGGTTATTACATACTGACATCATTTATCTCCTACGTGCCATGTCACAGTAGAATACTATGGCGAAGGAGGCGAGAGCGAGTAAATAAACCGCTCCTACTACTTAAAATGTAGATAATTATGCACAATTCAACTGCTTGTGAGTTTGCTGGAAAGTCTTTTGTTGACACTGAAGAGGGCACAGCACACAAGCTGCTATTTCACTACTAGGGAGAAATGCAGTAATAATCCATCTGTTCCTCTCTCTTTTACTTTAAACTTTTGACCCACTAGGGGTGTTTGTGAGGTATCTTTTCCTCTCGGCTATTAAAGCAGTACTTGTGGATCCAGACATGAGCGTGCCTGAAGTGCAAGTTTTCTCCACTGTGTCTATTATGGATTACCTGTGATAACTGCGCATATAGACTGCACCTGCGGCTGTTCTTCCCACGTCACTCATCGGTGAACAGCGCTTTCATTTCTAAAGCCAATCACAGCCCTTTCTGTTGAGTGGGTGAAGACAATGATCAATCATAGGGGTGCAAGACCTCGCTTGACAGCGCTCAAAAAGCAAGCAGGATAATATTAACATTAGTTTATTTGCTATAAATGCTCATGTTGTCTTCTGTGCATGTACTCGAGTTTTGTTTGATACATTCAAAAAGAGTGTTTCAGCAGGTCAAATTAAGGGTACAGTTCATATATCTGACTGCTTACATTAAAAGTCAAAATTGTATTACAAATAATATATAAATATTAATATATTTATAGATTTTACAAAAAAAAAAATTATTCTGTTGTAAAGAAAAAAAAAAAAAAAATCGAATTATGTATGATAAGGATCGTCAATGCACCATGATACTGAATCGATGGCATGATAATCGAAACCGAATCATGAGACCAGTGTAGGTTCACAGCCCTACAATATATTGTGCAGCCCTAAAAGTAAAATTGCTTTTGTTTTCATTCTTTTACCGTCTGCTAGTGTTCAAATTTGCAGGATTCTGGGAACGGGCATTTAGGAAGGCCAGAGCCGAGCGCTGCTCCTCATTTAACTGGATGCTGCTACTGGAGCCTTCAGACACCAGCAGCTCCCGGATGAGCTGGATCTGACGGTCCTGCAGAGAAAACGTTTTGGCCCAAATTCAGAGAACAGATCGACGTGATATGCAGCATGCAAATAAAATCCTACAAACCAGCTTTGCGCAGTCAGACTCGGCTTTCTGTCTTCGACGAATCTCCACATCTACTTGGTTACGGGCATGTTTAAGCTTAACCTCCAGCGCTCCACGCTCCGTCTCGGCCTTGGTGAGCACTTCTTTGCATGCATTCAGCTCCTGTTCGAGTCTCAGCCATCTACGACGGTTGTCCTCAAAGTTTATGGCCAGCTGAATGAATTCTGACAACGAGAAGACAAAGGCAGTGAATATTTAGTGGGTGAGAGAATGAAACAGGAAACCAATACAGCATTGTATGTGTTTTATTTCAAATATTCAAACCACAGCCAGTACTCACGGGGCTCAATGCTTTCATTGAGAACATCAGCTTGTGCCCGCAGGCTTTCAAAAACGCTGTGAAGATTCATCACAGCGGTCTCCATGTCCTCCTGCATTGTAGAAAAAAAACACTGTAACCGTGTATATCAGTTCTAGACACATTTATTTAATGCTAGCTTCCAAGTTATATCCTTATGATACCCAGCAATTTATTGTGGCTCGGTGAAGTTGCATTATTATTGTTCAGGGTTTCTACAGGTTTCATTAAGTGAAATTTAAGACTTTTTAAGACCATTATGAATGAAATTTTAGACTTACACAAGGCTAAACGCTAAGGATTTTTTCCTAATGACTCAGTTAAAACATTAAAATGTTATTTTAAGGAAGATAACCAAGACACTAAAATCTTGTGATCAGTTTATTCTTTCTGTACCAAGGTCCCGATGTAAGCAAAGTGGGGATCGGGCTTTTGCTATTATCACCCCAAAACTCTGCAAAAAGCTTCCACCCCACATTAGACACGCTCCAGCTTCTGAAACGGCACCTTTATTCTTTAGCATTTGAGACTTTTTAATGTTGAGAAGTTTACCTTATGTTTTAATTGTTACACGTGATGTAGAATTTATTTTAATTAGTATTAATTGCGTTCAGCACTTTGGGCAACGTTGCGTTGTAAAAAAAATGTGCTATACAAATAAACTAACTAAGCCATATTGGTAAATAGAGTTATTAAACTTTTGTTAAAACCTTTATAGAGGAAAAGTGTTAGCCTGATTGGGTAGTGATTTTTTCAGTGAATTTAAGACTTTAAGCCTAAAATTTTGTTTTTGAAATTTAAGACATTTGAGGACTGTAAGACACCGCGTACACCGTTATTAACATATAAAGCCTTGTTTACACATCTGAGGCTGTTCTGATTTAACTTACAGAATATTGGGGGAGTGGTCAATGTTGAATGTTAATATCCATTTTTATAAACTACACAATCAATTTGTAACTAAAATTTAATGTTGTTAACATGCATAAGGATGACAAAACATTATAAATATATGAAATATTTGAGCAAACGTAATGTGCAAGTTAGACACTACAATAATGCTAAAAGGTAACGTAACGTTAAGTTCTCGTTAAGTCATAGGACGTTATTAAAAAGAAATACCAAACTAGTTTTTGTTGTAATTAGGAGTATAACGTAAATGAAGACAACGTTGTCTTCCCTATATGTTGAATGTACAAGAGAAGTACAGTAAACACTAGCATGCGTCTTCTAAACGGTTCGCCATTAGCAAAACGCAAACATCGTTCAATGCATGTCGCCGTGTAACGTTAATACAACTTACGGATTTCTGTAGACACCCAGCCTTGTGTGTAAAGCGATGCGATCCAAGATTATAAACTTAAAAAGATATTATCTCCAGGGAGAACAGTGTTGTATCGGTGTTTTCGACTAGGTTTACCCGGATGTGTTGTTAACGCTTGCATCTAGAAAAGTTGCATTTCAAATTTAGCCGCCAGCCAATCATCGCCGCCCGCGTGCTGACGTATGCGCGCCGACGTATTACGTACAGGCGGCGCGTCTACTGTACGCAGCCCACACACAATGGTATTGATTTGGAATTGTTTATGAGTATTTGTATAGTTACTCTTTCAATTACTGTCATTGCTTGGACCTTTCATAATCATGTACTTGTTAGGCTAATTATAATGCATCTTTATATCTTTATGTGATACTTAACGTATCATGGAAAAGCGTAAAATTCAAGTAAAATATAGTTGCTCCAGATTGTTCTCACTTTAATAATGACTTCAAGCTTTGTTTTTTTAGTTTTGTGTTTTGTTTGTTCTTATATTGCAAATTAAATTGTAGCAACATTCTCTTTGGATACGGAATACTTATAATGAATACTTGTATTCTGTTCAACACTGGTTTATTGTTAGCACATAACACACACACACAAACACAAAAACACACACACACACACGCACACACACACACACACACACACACACACACACACACACACACACACACACACACACACACAAAATGATAATTGTAATTGTGAGCTTTATAACAACTGTAAACATGTAATAGGAACATATTTTCACCCTGGTAATAAGTATAGGCCAAATTTAAATAAATTACATATTATTTAATTAATTTCCCTAACATACATTATTATTTAGCTGCCTATTTCCATGCCAAAGTAATCAATCCATCAGTCACCCAGCCTGTCTGTTTATGCAGCTCACTGTTAATCAAGCATGCACACTGTGATTGATACTTGAGAGACACTGAGATTCAAAAAAGGGCTGAAGCCAGGAGCAGCGTGTTGTCTTGATTAATATCCTACTTGATCGATAGGCATTCACACTGTAACTGTGTGTCTCTCCGTGTGTATGTGAGAGAGAGAGAGAGACAGAGAGAAAGGGAGAAAGAGACACGCACACGCACACCTTATTATAAATGAATCACTGTAAATATACTGATTATTATTATTTATTATTACAGTTTTATTCATAAACGTTGATTGTTAAATGTACAGTTTATTCAGATTTTTTGTTTTATTTAATTTTTTATCTGTATTTTTAACAATTATTATTATTATTATTATTCATTTATTCATTCATTTTCTTTTCGGCTTAGTCCTTTTATTAATCTGGGGTCGCCACAGCGGAATGAACCGCCAATTTATCCAGCACATGTTTTCCAGCATTTATTGAATTAAATTGAATTGATAATTGAATCGAATTATTGAGAAAAAGAGAGAGACTTTTGACTTTTAAAGCTCTTATATTCACAAATTTATGAGTCAAACATATAGAAAACAAAATACATAAATACATACAGTATACATATTAAAGGTATAAACACATACACTTAAAACCTTCTTATTTTCCCTCTTTATAGCCTCATGATAAACCACTTTCTTCACTGTTGACATATAATCAATAGTCCACAGAGAAAAAACAAATCTACATCCTTTACCAATTCATAAATCTTATATTGTCTAAAACTAACCTAATTATTGTAATTTGGTAGCTACGAACATTTTGGGATGAAGGATTTGTTTGACTACACACAACTTCTCATGGGAAATCATAAAGTGTGGTTTAATGTTTAAGGTTAAAAGCTATAATAAATAATTTGTTGATACTGTTAAAATTGTATATTCACAAATGTAATTTTTTCCCCTCCAAGTTCAGTATAGCCTAATTAAGAGATATACTTTATTAGAGGATTTTGGTTTCATATTATGAGAACTTCGACTTCCTTGCTTATTAATGTTAATTTATTATTATTTCATTTTTTACATGTTTTTATTTCGGGCAGCACGGTGGCACAGTGGGTAGCACAATTGCCTCACAGCAAGAAGTTTGCTGGTTCGAGCCCCGGCAGGGTCAGTTGGCATTTCTGTGTGGAGTTTGCATGTTCTCCCCGTGTCATGAATGAATCAATGAACTATTATTATTATTATTCATTCCTTCACTTTCCCTCAGCTTAGTCCCTTTATTCATCAGGGGTTGCCACAGCGGAATGAACCTCCAACTTATCCAGCATATGTTTTACACAGTGGATGCCCTTCCAGATGCAACCCAATACTGGGGAACATCCATACACATTCATTCACACACATACACTACGGCCAATTTACTTCATTTCATTTTCTTTTCGGCTTAGTCCCTTTAATTATCAGAGGTAGCCACAGTGGAATGAACCGATAACTTACCCAGCATATGTTAAAAGCAGCGGATGCCCTTCCAGCCGCAACCCAACACCTGGAAACACCCATACACTCTTGCATTCACACGCATACATATGGACAATTTAGGTTATTTAATTCACCTATAGTGCATTTGGACTGTGGGGAGAACCTGGAGGAAACCTACACCAACACGAAGAGAACTCCACACAGAAATGCCATCTGACCCAGCCAGGACTCGAACCAGCGACCTTCTTGCTGTGAGGCGACAGCGCTAATGACTGAGCCACAGTGTCACCCCTGTTTTATTTAACCTTTTTTTTATTTTTATTTATTTATCTATTTTTTTGTAGATTTTGAATAGAGAGAAAGAGAATCATTGTAAATATACAGATTATTATTATTATTATCATTATTTATTTTGATAGTTTTATCTTAAAATGTTGATTTTTAAATGGACAGTTTATTCTGAATTATTATTAGTCTATTTTTTACTACTACTATTTAAAGTCAACTTTATAAATGCTTTGGCAATACAATTGTAACGTGTCATGCCATTAAAGCAATATTTCAATTTGAGAGAGTGAGAGTGAGAGGGAGAGGTAAGGGGGGGGGGGGGGGGGGGGGGGGGGGGGGGGGGGGGGGGGGGTGGGGGGGTGGGGGGAGAGAGAGAGAGAGAGAGAGAGAGAGAGATGGCCAACTTTACACCATCCTATTAAAGGTCTTCGTCAGTGGGCTGTGCTGAGCAACTTGCAGCACCAACTCAAAACAAGGCTTTCAAGTGCTGGAACTGCATTAGGAGCTATCCGTGCTGAATTTGGGTCCCGAATCCTGCCAACATGATTGCCACCACACAGCAGAACATGACAACGGAGCTGGTAAACGAAGCTAAACCGCATGTTTCTTATTTAGCATGAGCAAAGACTGAACGCTTTCTAAAGATAAAATCATTTTGGTGCTATATCTTTTACACACGAACTACAGCCGCAGCAAAGGAGCGCGTGCACGTGCGAGGTAATACAAAGCCGTGCACGCGAGACTATTCTCTGTTATAAACTATATCTTCAACTAATTTCTCCGTCAAAGTACATTAAAACATGTGCTTTACACACAGGTGTTGCTCACGTTGATTGAGCTCGGTTTTCATTCACACTTTCAGATAAGCTGTCCGTACTGTAGCCTATCTCTCCGTCTGTTTCGCTCCGTTACACCGGTTACTACTGCAGTGCTTTCCCTGTGACTCACGGACTAATTGAAGAAGGGCTTTTCCGACACATTTCAGCATCAGGTTTTCGTTTTCAACAACTTCTTGTGGATTTTTAAAGCTTTGTTCGACATTTGTGTTGTTTTAGTTGCGCAGTTGAATCTTGACTTGATCTGACGGGAATGTGGAGCTGCTGGACGTTTGTGTTTTAAGATTGAATGTACATATGGGTCAATGTTGCGACTAACATTTCAGTCATGCTATTCCAAAAACATTACAATGAAAGTTCATATAAAATACTATAGTAATTTATGGTATAATAGTGTTTTCGAACCATATTTGTATATGTTATAGTAGCCTATAGGCTTCTTCAACTACATATATATTTAAAATACACCACACTGTAGTAAAAACTAAAATATACAGCACTTATTACAGTTTATCACACTCAAATGTTGATGTTTGCTGTTTGTTCAAGCTACTTAGGCTATTTAAAATAAGCCGAAACAACACAACTCTTGATTTTTTTTTTTGGGACAACTTAATTGTTTTATGTTCAATCCATTTAAATTTGTAAAAACTAATAAATTGATGTAATTCCTTTATGTTGACGAAGCACAAATCTATTGTGTGGAACTCGACAGTTTTTACAGTGCAGTTCACTAGTAATATTGCTGCATGCTGTAGGATTCCTTGACAAAGAGTTGTGAATACTATAATATTCATTTGTTCATTCATTTTCCTTCGGCTTACCCTTTAGTCATCAGGGGTCGCCACAGCAGAATGAACTGCCAATTGTCAAGCATATGTTTTACACAGCGAATGCCCTTTCAGTTGCAACCCAGTACTGGGGAACATCCATACACACTCATGCTCATGCCCAATGCTTTTAGCGATCAGTTGACTTTATTTTAGAAAGTGAGTCAATCCATTTGCTTTAAAGGAACACTCCACTTTTTTTTGGAAATATGCTCATTTTAAAAGAGTTAAACAGTCGAGTTTTTATCATTTTTTAATCCATTCAGTTGATCTCCAGGTCTGGTTGGAGCACTTTAGCTTAGCTTAGCATAGCATAAATAATAGAATCAGATTAGACCATTAGCATCTCGTCCAAAAATGTAAATAAAATCTTTTGAGCAAGATGGTAATAGTCTATTTCGGGGGTGCCAAAAACCAAACTTAATTGGTGCTAGTGGGCCGAAGTTAAATATAGGGGGGGGGGGTAATTTACCATGGGTAATTTCCTAATTTATTTATTCATTCATTTTCCTTTGGCTTAGTCCCTTTATTCATCAAGGGTCACCACAGCATAATGAACCGCCCTTCCAACTGCAACCCAGTACTGGGAAACATCCATACACACTCATTCACACATATACACTACGGACAATTTAGTTGATCTAATTCACCTATAGCCCATGTCTTTGGACTGTGGGGGAAACTGGAGCACCTAGAGGAAACCCACGCGAACACGGGGAGGACGTGCAAACTTCACAGGGAAATGCCAACTGACCCAGCCGGGACTTGAACTAGTGACCTTCTTGCTGTGAGGCGAAAGTGCTAACCACTGAGCCATTGTGTCGCCCTAATACTATAATATACACAGTATAATATACTTTATGGTTCAAAACATTATATTATTTAATAAACATTGCTATTGTATTTTTTTCATAATGCATTTAGGCATTGGTCAAGATGATCTTTCGAAGTTCAAACTGAGCATCAGAATTGGGAGGAAAGGGGATTTAAGTGACTTTAGGATTTACAGAAAAAGAAAAAATATCCAGTGAGCAGCAGTTCTGTGAGTGAAAGGTTCAGCTGATAGAAAAGCGTCAATAACAAACACAACCGCTTGTTACAACCAAGGTCTGCTTGGGAATTGCTAAAACCCTGAACACAGCAAACCTTGAAGATGATGAGCTGAAGAAAAGAAAAGCAAACTGAGGTTACAATTCACACTGGCTCACCAAAATTGGACATTACAAGAGTGGGAATAGGTTTACTTGTCTGTTTAGTCTCGATTTCGGCTGTGACATTTGGATTGTAAGGTCAGAATTTGCTGGAGAAAGCACGAAAACATCAATCTATTCTGCTATCAACAATTCAGACTGAATCAGAATAGACCAGAGATGCCCAAAAGTAGGGCCTGCGGGCCAAAAATGGCCCATTGTAACCTTTTGATTTGGCCCAACATCCCATCTGAAAGGAGAGTGAGTATAATAGGAAGGGTTGGGGCGAATGCCTTTAACACAGAGACCGTAATTTCTAATTAGATGTAATCTTTTTTGTTTGCTTTATTGCAGAACTACAAAAAAACTAACTCAAATGAAAGGATTCAATAAAATGTTGTAAATAAATTAGATTTTTTAAAAAAAATGTAAATACTGTCACTCGATGGAAAGAGGACTATGCAGAAGACATTGGCAATTAAATTAAGGCAAAAACTAGTGTAATTCTGTTATAAATAAGATTGTTTAGTTTTTACTGTTATACGTTTATTATAAAATGTAAAACAAACTGTATCAGAATCAGTTTTATTGCCAAGTGTGCTTCACACACACAAGGAATTTGTTTTGGCTACAGAAGCTTCCAGTGTACATAAAGTGACAAGTGACAACACAAAAAAAACATTAAACAGATGCGGTTAGTCAAGAAACCTGGATGTTGAGTTGTATGTACAGATTGTTATAAATTGTTATAAATATACAGATTTTAAGGTGCTGTGTACAAGTGCGAATGTAACTTGTACACAGTACACAAATTTATTAGTTTATACAAAACTGTATTAGTTAATATAAAGCAATGTTTTTTTTTTCTAGTCATTTTTAAACATCATTAAATAACTTGAGGGGCGACTCGGTGGCTCAGTGGTTAGCACTGTCGCCTCACAGCAAGAAGGTAACTGGTTCAAGCCCTGGCTGGATCAGTAGGCGTTTCTATGTGGAATTTGCATGTTCTGCCCGCGTCCGCGTGGGTTTTCTCCAGCTGCTTTGGTTTCCCCCACAGTCCAAAGACATGTGCTATAGGTGAATTGAAGAAACTAAATTGTCCGTAGTGTATGTGTGTGAATAAGTGTGTATGGATGTTTCCCAGTACTGAGTTGCAGCTGGAAGACCTCCGCTGTGTAAAACATATGCTGGATAAGTTGGCGGTTCATTTCACTGTGGCGACCCCTGATGAATAAAGGGACCAAGCCAAAGGAAAATGAATGTATTAATGAATGAATAAATAAATTAGGAAATTACCTGTGGTAAATTACCCCACCTGTATTTATCTAGCCTCAATCAAGCTTATTTTGTTGCCCTTCATAAGAAAAAGTTTGGGCACTCCTGGTATAGACCATTACCATCTTGCTTAAAAAAATATCAAAACTCTTTTTTAATATTTTTGGACAAGATGCTAATGGTCTAATCGGATTCAATTATTTATGCTAAGCTAAGCTAAAATTCTCCAACCAGACCCGGAGATCAACTGAGTGGATTCCTGGACACTGAGTGTTCCTTTAAAGCAAACGAATTGACTCACTTTTTAAAATAAAGTCAACTAACCGCTTTAAAAGCAGTGGGTTTACTTACATTTTTAAAGTAAAGTCAACTAACTATATCTTATTAGGGTGTAAAACAGGTTTAATTTTCTTTAGACTTTAGACTGAAATATATGTCCTTGACAGGACTCATCCATAAAAATATTATTTTAACAATCCTCTATCTGCACTTTACAGTAAATTGCCTATATCTCACAGCAGCACATCTCAGAGCTCAGTGATAAAGATGATCACCAAGCGAATGGTGCTTATTTTGTAAAATGTTTATGTAAGAACCCATTCTATACGGTTGTTAGAGTGTAAGGAAGTGTGAAGGAGCAGTGTTTCTCCTCTATGGTCTGCACACGACTCATGTGATGCATCTTTAACTGAAACATAATCAAATCACTCCCTCTCTTTGTAGTCTCCAGCTCATTTGCATATATTCCGCCTGCTGCCACGGCCATTAAGAGCACGCTGCATGCGAGACTGATGGCGATAAACGGCCAGAGAACTGCTGACGTGTTAGAAGTGTCGCCGTGACAAAATGTTATTGTTTTTGCATTTGTATTTGAGAACAAAAAGGGTAGAAAAACCATCAACTTAAGCGCAGAAAGCTGTAGAAAGCTGTGGCTGTGATGCAAAACGCAGGATATCAAAGACAATGTGCAATTTCAATTAATCTAGTACTCAGCATCTTCATTATAATTTATTAGACTATCATCATGACTGAATGGGACCGTGCACTGTTTCCAGCAGATAAGAAACACACAGAGTAATTAGTTTCTTTCGCATTGTGTTTCCCCCTTCGCATCTCAAAACTAATATTTTAAGCCATTCATGTAATTCATTTTTAATATAACTATATTGAACTGATGAAATTCAACTTGCAATTAGTATGCACAGGCATTTTATTCAATTAAAAATCGATTTTTCTTGTTTTTTTTGTTTGTTTGTTTTCCTCAGTGAAAACAACTCAATAAAGAATTTTGTGTTTAAAAGATTTTTAATAGACATCAAAACATGGAGTACGTTTACATGGACAACAATAATCCGATTTTAATACAAGTAAGACAATACTCTGATTAAGAATCTACCATGTAAACAGCGATTTTTGATTAATTTAATCCGGTTAAGGTCATAATCGAACTAAACAGAAATCGAATTAATACATGTGGAGTATGCCGATTTTAGTCACATTATTGAAGTGCAGTACAGACATGTAAACACTGCAATCAAACTATTACTGTCACGTTATGTTCTGGTGTTCAAGTAGGACATGTTCCTGGATTAACATGTATGTTGATCCTGAAACAACATTCCAATCAGCCAATCAGAATTAAGGGATACGTTTACAGTTAAATGCTATTCAAAAGCATAAATAACTGAACACTGAATCACAAAATACTGAAAACTGTCAATTTACAGATTTCTTTTAACTGTGTATGTTTGGTCTGTCAGTGAAAATCTAAAACAGTAGTCCAAAATTAGGCTAGTCATCAGATAGACAGATTAGACAGACTTTACATGTGTGTAGTGATTGATTCTTGTCTAATGACTAGTCTGTTTTCACTGACAGTCCAAGTTTAACCTTGTTTTAACCAAGATGTCTATTACAACGTCTTACTGTAAAAAATGCTGGGTTCCACACAATTCCTTCATGTTGTCCCAACACAAATTGATTAAGTTAACTTAATTGTAACTACAAGTTTAAGTGGATTGAACATAAATCAGTTAAGTTGTCCCCAAAAACTCAATCGTGTTGATTCAGCTCATTTTAAATAAGTAGTTTGAAGTAATATTTTGGCTGTAGATGTAGATAGTGTCGATTAAAATAAAGTTAGCTGGAAATGCTCTTGTGCTGGCCATAAATAATTTATTTCACAAGCGAAAATAATGACTATTGCCATAAAGCGACACTGTAAAAAATGTAATGACAAAAATTCAAGACAACAGATATTTGTATGTTCATTCATTTTCCTTCGGCTTACTCTCTGATTTTATAAGAGGTCGCCACAGCGGAATGAACCGGCAACTATCCGCCAACCGCCAACTAACATTGCTGGGAAACACCCACAAACACTCTTATTCACACACACACTCATACACTACGACCAATTTAGTTCAACTGGCCAAGTCGAACCTCAAACTAGTGACTCTTACTGTGAGACGACAGTGCTAACCACTGAGCCACCGTGCCGCCTATATGTTTATGTTTATTTTAATAACTTAATCAGGTTTCAGCTACACTTAACTTAATATTTTTAGTCAGTTTGATTGATGTATGTTGAGATGACTAGAAAGTTGATTTGAGTCAACTAAAGGCAGCAAGGGCAACGCAGTGGCGCAGTAGGTAGTTTTGTCGCCTCACAGCAAGAAGGTCGCTGGTTCGAGCTGGGTCAGTTGGCGTTTCTGTGTGGAGTTTGCATGTTCTCTCTGCGTTCGCGTGGGTTTCCTCCGGGTGCTCCGGTTTCCCCCACAGTCCAAAGACATGCGGTACACGTGAATTGGGTAGGCTAAATTGTTCGTAGTGTATGTGTGTATGTGTTTCCCAGTGATGGGTTGCAGCTGAAAGGGCATCCGCTGCATAAAACAAATGCTGGAAGAGTTGGCAGTTCACTCCGCTGTGGCAACCCCGGATTAATAAAGGGACTAAACCGAAAAGAAAATGAATGAATGAATAAAAGCAGCAAGGAGGCACAGTGGCTCAGTGGTTAGAACTGTCGCCTCAAAGCAAGAAGGTCACTGGTTCGAGTCCACTTCTGTGTGGAGTTTGCATGTTCTCCTCGTGTTCGTATGGGTTTCCTCCGGGTGCTCTGGTTTCCCCCACAAGTCCAAAGACATGCGCTATAGGTGAATTGGATTAACTAAATTGGCTGTAGTATATGAGTGCGTGTGTGAATTTCCCAGTACTGTGTTGCAGCTGGAAGGGCATCTGCTGCATTAAACATTTGCTGGAATAATTGGTGGTTCATTCTGGTGTGGTCACCCCTGATAAATAAGGGAAGAAGCTGAAGCAAAATGAATGAATAATAATGTTTTACAGTGGAGTAGAACTCAGCTAATCATTGTTTATTTTTGTGTTTTTTCTCAAATAATTTTTCAGTTGATTATGTGTAAAACGTTTCTAATGAAACAAAAGTGACCTTGAGCATACCTTTAAAATGACGATTCGTCATAATAATGTTGAGTGACAGGAAATTATCTCTTGACATGATTGGAAGATTTAAATGGACTCTTTCCTCGTGTCAGTTCAACTTATGATTGCTGACTTCAGCAAGAAAAGCTGTCGAGATCTGCCTCATCTAGTGCATTAGCATAAGCATTCTGGCTGAATTACATTTAGGAGGAATTTTGATTGAAATTTTTATCATGTGATGTGTCAGAGACAATATTATTAATTATGTAGGCAAGCAATTTTGTGTCTTGGTGATAAAATAAAAGAGACAACAACATCCATAGAGTACACTCATAGAACATTATATTCATTCATTCATTTTTCTCGGCTTTGTCCCTTATTTATCAGGGGTCACCACAGCGGAATGAACAGCCAACTATTCTAGCATACGTTTCACACAGCAAATGCCCTTGCGACCCCAACCCAACACTGGGAAACACCCATACACGCTCATTCACACATAAACTCGTGTTGGTGAAGTTTCTTCCTCGCCTCTGTCGCCACTGGCTTTTATGGTTCGAGATCTGTAGAGCTGCGCATCGATGGATTACTCTTCAGTGTTTGGACTCTCAGTAGTGAATATTAAACCACACTTGTTTTAATTTACTATGATCTTCAATGTGAAGCTGCTTTGACACTATCTACATTGTAAAAGCGCTATACAAATAAAAGTGAATTGAATTGAATGCACTCCTACACTACGGTCAATTTTGTTTACCTAATTCGCTTAAAGCGCAAGTCTTTGGACTTATAATTACTGTTATATAAGATATATCGTACATGCAATATCTTGGTGGCAACTTCCTCTTAGTAGTTCAAAAAAGACTGGATATATGGAGCGAAGACCTGGAGTAAAAAATCCATTGATCCACCTGGATATGTTATCCATCAAAACCCCCTATAATCCATTTTGAGACACATGTGAGGAAGTGATATTTCGAAGCTTATCTTTTTTTCTCCTCCAGGATTATTGACGGGGGAGTTTCTCCTGATGGAGTGTCCACTTTGTCACAGCTTGAAATGTTGGTGTGAATGAGACTGTGCAGGACGCTCATTAATTATGAAACCGAACTCGGAGTCATCGATTTAAACCACTGAACAACCTTCCCAAGCTTTCCTTATAGCCTTTACTTTATTCAGGCGGAGCTGTTTCATTGCAGGTGTTCACTTTTTAGGATAAAACAGTAAGTGCTGGTATGGAAAATTTGTTAGCGTGTGTTATTATTTGCATTTTCAAGTGCAGCTATAATATATGTCGGGGAGGATGGGGGTAAAATTCCGTGAGTTTTCAGGGAGATAGAACAAAACGGGAGATGGGTCTGAAATACGGGAGAGTCCTGGGAAAAACAGGAGTGTTGGCAGGAATGGTCTAAACATAGTTACCTTGGCTAAAACAAGGCTAAATTTGGGCTGTCAGTGAAAATCTAATAGACGTCTAGGAATAGGCCAAAACTAGTCTAGTCATCAAATAAACAGTAGTGAATGACTACACATATAAAGTCTGTCTAATCTGTCTATTTGACGACTAGTCTACTTTTGGGATTCTTAGATGTCTATTAGATTTTCACTGACAGCCCAAGTTTAGCCTTGCTTTAGCCAAGCTGTCTACATTTAGATGTCTATTATGTCTATGTCTATTAAACACAAAATTGTTTGCTGGGATCATACGGCACAGTGCCTTACAGCAAGAAGGTCGCTGGTTCGAATCCCAGTTGGGTCAGTTGGCATTTCTGTGTGGAGTGTGCATGTTCTCCCTGTGTTCAAATGGGTTTTCTCTGGGT
Organism: Danio aesculapii; assembly: GCF_903798145.1. NCBI lineage: Eukaryota > Metazoa > Chordata > Actinopteri > Cypriniformes > Danionidae > Danio > Danio aesculapii. The sequence goes on along the minus strand of NC_079457.1, from coordinate 14,435,252 downwards.
GCTCCGGTTTCCCCCACATTCCAAAGACATGTTGTATAGGTGAACTGGGTAAACAAAATTGTCCATAGTGAATGAGTGTGTATGTAAATGAGGGTTGAAGCTGGAAGGGCATCCGCTACGTAAAACATGTTCTGGAATAGTTGAAAGAATGTTGGAAAAAACAGCCATAGTATGAAGTCACTGACGCCTTTAAAACATTTTTCAGTATATTTGTGTTCAATAAAAGAAAGAAACTCAGACGGGTTTGATGTGAATAGCAGTAGTAGAAGTATCTATATTATTTGTTCTAAAACTGATTACTTCTTTCTATACGCTACATAGCAAAACAAAATGTTGCGATTTATAAGTCAAAATCAAAGTCAACTTGTCAATCGGACCATGTACACTGTAAAAAATAAATCCATTAAGTTTACGGTAAAAAAACGGCAGCTGTGGTTGCAGTATTTCACCGTTAAAAATACGGTACAAACTGTAAAAGTAATTTTTCATTTTTACAGTAAACTACCATATTTCATTAATTTATAGATTTAACATATCTGTATGTTTCCCAGAGATGGGTTGCAGCTGGAAGGGCATCCGCTGCGTAAAACATGTGCTGGATAAATTAGCGGTTCATTCCGCTGCGACCCCGGATTAATAAAGGGACTAAGCCGAAAAGAAAATGAATGAATGAATAAATGAATGAATATGTCTGTATTTTGAATTACCAACATCTTCACATTTTTTGTTACACAGATAGACACGTTAACAGCCATATGCAGGAGGTGATGAGTAGGGCCAGACAGAATCTACGGTTTTTGCTATTTATGCTGAGAATTTTGGTAAAAATTTGCGGATATCTGCAGAGTTATTTTGGGATTATCATAAATAAAACCTTAATATGTTAAATAAAAACTAGTATATTTTTAACTGTTATTTAATGTTTAAAATGCAAATACAATTAGATTCACTTTATTTGGTAAACAAAGCAAGTCTCTCATATAATATCTCTACTAAAAGACAGAAATTATTCCTGTACAAACTGCAAATCAGATGAACATTTTCATATTAGTCAATAATATTACTGTCATTTATTTAAAAACTGAATAAATATAGATTTACATTCAAGTAAATAAACAGAATCAATGATGGGCTAAAAATCTGTGAAAAATATGCGGAATTCTGCACGCGCATATTCCGTGTAGGCCTAGTGATCAGAAAGTTAAATAATGAACCAATCCTCATCACAAACAACTGGTATACGGTGGTATATGGTGGTATACAACTCACTCACTACATTTCATACACACATTTGCTGTTTGTTCAAACTACTTCTCAAGGTGGTTTTGATGGCAACCTAACTGTTTTATGTTCAATTCACTTAAATCTGTAAAAAAAAGCCTAATAATTTAATTTAATTCCTTCATGTTTTCCCAACACAAGTTGATTGTGTGTAACTCAGCAATTTTTTTACAGTGTACGGAAGGGCTCATCCCTATGCCTTAATCTCTTTAAGAAGTTTACCCTTCTGAGCGACAGCTTCGAAGGGATTAGGGCATAGGGATGAGCCCTTCTGAATAGAACGCAGTGTGCAACATCAATCAACTTCTCAGCGCAAAGCATTATGGGAGCCCGTAGTGTCCATCAGTTGTATCCCTCAAAAAGCTTAATTCTGAAGCTCTCTTAGAGGTGGACAGATTTGAGCATGCAGGCTTGGAATGACACTTCAATATGGCGGCCATGATTGTTTTCCCTCTTAAGTGCCCTTCAGAGGGCAATATATCCCATTTGGAACGCTCACTACTGCTTCACAAACAGTCAAAAACAAGAGATCCTCTCATGCAGCTTGAGTACTGCATCTGATGGTGCTTGATGTAAGTTACCAATGCTGAATTTCTTCACTTCCGCCTTTAGTGAAGTTTTTTTCCCTCTCCGCTGTCGCCACTGGCTTGCATGGTTCGGGATCTGTAGAGCTGCGCATCGTTGGATTTGCTCTTCAGTATTTGGACTCTCAGTAGTGATTATTAAACCACACTGAACTGAGCTAAACTGAACTGAACTTAAACACTACAAACTGTACTACACTGTTCCTATTTACTATGACCTTTAATGTGAAGCTGCTTTGACACAATCTACATTGTATAAGCGCTATACAAATAAAGGTGAATTGAATTGAATTGAATTTTAGGATTTATTTTTGTAAATGATGGACTGCATGTTTGATGAATCATTGTTAGATAGTTTGTGAAGTAAATATGCTGCAAATGGTTGAGTTAGTGTTTGAAATGCTTGAATGTGGACTTGTGTATTTCCATCAGATTTGAATAGGTTTTTATTGTAAACCTGAACATAATCAATCAATCAATAAATCAATCAATCAATCAATCAACTTTTATTTATATAGCACCTTACTACAACCAAGGTTGACCAAAGTGCTTTACACAAGTAAAAGCAATTTATACAACACAACAAAAAAGGAGACAATGCAAAACAATACTAAAAATATCAATAGGACAACAAATATAAAAACATAACGAAGTGTCAGTGCCATGCATTAAAAGCCAATTTAAACAAGTGGGTCTTAAGCTTGGCTTTAAAAAGTGGCAGGTCAGAGATTGTACAAAGCTCAGTAGGAAGGGTATTCCAGAGTTTAGGATCTGCCACTGCAAAAGAGCGATCAACCCACTGCTTATATCTTGACCGAGAGACTTCAAGCAGAAGTTGGTCAGCAGATCACAAAGCCCTGCTTGGGTTGTGTGAATGTGCAAAATTTCACATAAATAAGTAGGAGCAAGGCCATTGACGGCATTAAAAACTCAAATAAAATCAATTCTAAACTTAACAGGGAGCCAGTGGAGGGAGTAGAGAATAGGTGTAATGTGCTCACTTTTCCGGCTGTTAGTTAACATGCGAGCAGCAGCATTTTGCACAAGCTGCAAACGATGAAGACATGATAATGTTAAAGGTGCTGTTGCAATAGCCGTGATGTTTTAAAGCCGCGAAGATCAGTCGATTCATCAGCGGATCACTCGTATGTCAGCTCATAAACAGACCAGCTGATCTTCACGACTTTTAAACGCTCCAATGTTTCTGTATCTGTGGTTACACTCAGTAAACAGTAGTGAGTTCGATGAACTGATGACCTTCATGCCAATCACAGTCATTTCTGTTGAACACGTGAACACACTGGCAAAACAGCGGTGCTGAAGAATGCGCTCAACAGTGCTCAAATGTTAGCAGGAAATGGAGGTTTTAAAATTTTTTGTTCCAATTGGTATCGAATTCACAGTATGTACTGTGGCGACCCCTGATAAATAAGGGATTATGAAAATGAATGACTGTCCCTGCGAATATCATTAGTGTGAAAAGGAACAACAGTTTTTTTTGCCATCATACTGTCCCAAAGCATTAATTTGATCTAGAACCTGCAGTCAAACATATGTTTAAGTACGTTTTTGTGGTGTCACAGAAATGTATGCTGAAGCACGTATTTCCAATAAACCTGTGTTGCGTTATTTATTCCAAATGCAGATTTGCTTCCTGATGGCAATATTTCATATCTTGAACCTCAGCGAAGCCAATACATGTCATTAGCTTCAGAGGAAAAGCGTGATTTTGTGCTGACTTTGTGCAATCGGCTTTAGGCAGATCCTGGAAGCGGAGCTTGACAGTTTCCCTCTAGATTGATCATGATTGAGCGGCCTTTCTGTTTGCTCCAAAGATCCTTAATAAAGCATTCTGGTGTCTAATATCTTTGCGAGTAAGGTTTAGTGTCTTCTTATTGTCATAAATCCAACCAGATGCCAATTAAATATGAGTCATATTTCTTAGACAGTCTTGCCTGACAGCTGTAAATGATTCATCCCTTAAGCTTGCGCGCGCGCGTGTGTGTGTGTGTGTTATGCTGATGGCAGCACTTTGTATTCATCAAAGTTTTCGCTTTTTCACTTTATGCGCACTTGTACTCTCTTAATATCCATAAGACAGTTTGGAGCTGTTAGAGATTTTTATTGGAAATGTTATTGTTATTAATTAAACTAATATCCAAAAGTGATTTGTTCATTTAGTTTCATTTTAATTTTATAATCGTGGTCAATATTTCCAAGAGGGAGCTATAGTTTAAATAGTTTTAATTTTATTTCTGAAAACAGAAGTGATTTGTACATTTAATAAAAGGTTTTATTATATCATAAGACAGCCTGTAGCTATTAGGTATTGTTCAGAAATGTTTTTTGTTTTTAAAAATGTTGACTATATTTTGTCATTTAAAATACAGAATTGATTTGCAAATTATTTATTTGAATAATTACTATAAAATAACTTTATCCATGAGAATGTATAGCTCATTATCGTCCAATAGTTTTATTTTATTTTTAACATTTCTTATTTACTGTAGATTATTTAAATCTGATTATTTAACAATATGCAGTGTCCATGATACAATACAGCTATTGGCTAGATTTATTTTATTAATTATCATAATTATTATTTATTTTTATGTACTTATATGTAACTATTTATTGTATTATTATTTATTATTAATTATTATAATTATTACTATTTATTTATTCAGTTTCTTTTCGGTTTAGTCCCTTTATTAATCAGGGGCTGCCACATTTGAAATATATTTTAATATATTTGAACTATAGATCTCTCTTGGAAAGATTTGATTATAAAATTAAAATTAAAGTAGATGAACAAATCACTTCTGGACATTCATTCATTCATTGTTCTTCAGCTTAGTCCATTTATTCATCAGGGGTCACCTCAGCGGAATGAACCGCCAACTTATCCAGCATATGTTTTACACGGCAGATGCCCTTCCAACTGCAACCCATCACTGGGAAACACCCATACAATCTCAATCACACACATACACTAAGGACAATTTAGCTTACCCAATTCACCTATAGCGCATGTCTTTGGACTGTGGTGGAAACCGGAGCACACGGAGAACATGCAAACTCCACACAGAAATGCCAACTGACCCAGCTGAGGCTCGAACCAGTGACCTTCTTGCTGTGAGGCAAGAGCACTACCTACTGCGCCACTGCATTATTATTATTATTATTATTACTATTACTATTATTATCTCTCACATATTGTCTATTTAAATGTAATTATTTAACAAATACAGCATTGAT
>NC_079457.1:14335129-14425129 GCF_903798145.1 Danio aesculapii | reverse complement strand
AAGTTGCCATTGATATCACTGTTTCTGATGCTAGAAATACTGTAAGTTTCTAAAAGTTTTCTGTAGGTTTCTCAAAGGGGATCGCCTATCTGAAATCGCCTGTCTATTTGTTGTGTGCAAACTCTGTTTAATGCATATAAATACACGTGCTGTATGATTTGTTTCCAGAACTAAGAAAGTGCATTTGTTCCTGCAGATCTATTAAGTGCCATCTGCTGACAGAGAGTGCATTTGCATTTTTATTCAGCATGGCTACGGTTTTTGTTTCATACAGTTATTTTATGTAGCGTGACATGCTTTATTTATTTACTTTATGTTTGAAATTATACAATCTTATTTAATGAAGGAAAATGTTCAAAATAAATGCGAAAAAATAAGAAACTCCCCCTTCCCCATATGCCAGAAGGCATATTATAATTCCTAAACATTGTAAAAAGCAATTAGTTCATTCATTTATTTTCCTTCAGCTTAGTCCCTTTATTCATCAGGGGTCGCCACAGCGGAATGAACCCGCCAACTTATCCAGCATATGTTTTACACTGCGGATGCCCTACCAGCTGCAACCCAGTACTGCGAAACATCCATTCACACTCATTATAATATATATATAACCATGTTTATTCAATTCACCTATAGTGCATGTCTTTGGACTGTGGAGGAAACCAGAGCACCTGGAGGACATCCATGCCAACACGGGGAGAACATGCAAACTCCACACAGAAATGCAATCTGACCCAGTGACCTTTTTGCTGTGAGGCGAAAGTGCTAACCACTGAGCCACCGTGTCACCCAATCAATTAGTTACTTTGCTAAAAAAATGAGTAAACCCATTGCCTTCAAAGTGACAAGTTGACTTTACTTTAAAAATTGAGTAAACACATTGAACTTTAAAGCTGACGTAACTTTACTTAATAATTTTAAGACAATGGGTTAACTCAATTTTTTTAAGTAAAGTCAATTAATTTCTTTTTTACAGTAACTCTATCAATAACATACATCAAAACATAAATGTGTAAGAATTCAATATCAAGATAATGTGATTTATGGTAGAACTGGTGGTACACTGCATTTGCCGATGTCACGAAGTTGCATGTGGGGGGTTACAGTATGTAGTCTGTCCCGGAAATAGTGTTTTCAGTTTGGATAAAGTCACAGAAGCTGAGCATATGGAGTTCACCATATGCTTGGCACCAGCGTTTTGAACTCACATCAAGAGCAAGTCATTATGAATGTACAGCTGCTCTGTTTTGTTGTTTAATTTACAGTAGAAGGTTATTTTATTTTTTAAAATATGCTGACAACTAAGGTTAATTTCACAAATCAGTTTCTCAGAAGGGATGTAAAATAATTCTGAAGTTTTAGTATATATGTTTGATTTTATGTATGTATCCAGGTCTATGTATTTGAGAGTTTCGAAAAATCATATATGGAATAAAATCTTTACAATATATGCAATAATTATAATATAATATAATATAATATAATATAATATAATATAATATAATATAATATAATATAAAAAATTCTACATTTGACATTTACATCTACATTTTACTATTGGAAAGTATTTAGCTTATTTTGTCCCATAGGATTTTTTTTTTATATTTGTTTATTTTAATACTTTATTGGCGTTATAAACAGTAATTATGACACATTTCTCTGTGAAAATACAATAAGTTAAATTATTTGATATATTTGTCATTAATTTATAATTATGTTTTTTTTTTAAATGTAAAACTTATTTCAAAAAAGTTTGGTGCTAGTGACACCAAATTATTCCTGACGCTTCACCTTTTTAAAAAAACATGTCCCAATTCTCATACTGTCCTAAATGATATTTGAAAATATATTTAGTATGTCCCAAATCGTAGTATGTTGAAAAGAGTATGCCAAAGGTTACTGGATAATTTACTATTTTAGATAAAGATTTGAAGTGTAGAAGCGTCCATAAACTAACCGCTGATATTGCCCACAGTACATTACGCATTGGACCTGAATTCGATTAGAACTACAAACGCGGGTGAAAAGTGTAAATACACTACAAATATGATGGACGCGGGAGACCAACCGTCAAGTAGGCTTTGTTAAAGATGTTTGTATGACTGTTAATTAATATCTAGCCCACTGGAAAATAATTAAATCGCGTTTTCTGTGTTATGTTTCATCTGCAACAACAATACTGAACTTATATAAAGACGAGTATGAACATTATCTTCTGAATGCATAATTATCCAAAGACCTGAGGAGATTTCGCTGCATGAAAGACTAGTTGTGAATGGGATATTAACCTGCTGCTTCTCCGATAAGATAGGAAATTAAATATGAAAGAAATGTGGATGATTGGGCTCATATAACTAACAGCGCTCATATAACTAAGCAACACAAGGATCTGTTAACGAGGAAGTTGTATGTCCCAAAGCTTGCATACTCTTCTATTACACACTCAAAAGTATATAATTTTCCTTCACACAAAAAAGTACATACTTTTAAGGCGTACCATACTGTTAGTATGCGAATTGGGACGCATCAATGGACACTTTCACGTGAGCAACGGAACATTTCCGGGCACCCACAAGAAGAAATGCGTAAATAAGCGACTTGACTATAGATTTTTTTGGCACAAATATACTTCCATATTTCGCGCGCCGCGCTCACAAGCTCACGTTTTCGGTTAATGTACTATCTAAACATGGCGGCAGAGGAATGACAATTCAAATATCAATTATAAATATCGAATATTAATCGAGGAAATAATTTTTTCTCAATCTTCCTCAACTTCTGGTAAGCAGTTTTTAATGTGTCTGTGTACTTTTGTGTGTGTGTGTAATGTTTGGAAAAATGACAGCAATGTTTCCCTGCAGCAATCAGAGTAGTGCTGTTGATTAAATTATGTATGCTTTAATGTGGGTTCTTTTAAAAAAAGGTCATCTTTGAAAGAAGGAAGAGTTGCTGTCAGTAATTTGGATGCACTTTTTATCCTTTGCCCCCCCTTACAAAAAAAACCCACAGGAATCCTGCAGGAATGTTGTGCAGATTTCCTACAGGATTTTCAGCTCATTTTCCTGTAGGAATACCTGCAGGAAATTTATGCAGGGATTATTCCTGCAGGAATTACAATCCTACAGGTCTATTAAAATATACAGTTCCAGCAGGATTATCGTGCAGGACAGATATGAATTTAGAGAAATTTCACAATGAAACAATGTATTTTCACAATTTTTTATTAAAATTGTAAAAAAAAAAAAAAAAAAAGAAAGAAAAAAAGAAAAAAGTAGACCAAAGCAGAATCCAATTCACAGCAGGCTGCATTTACTCCATTTCCCTAAAAAAAGTAAAGAAAGTAAGTGGTATAGTTGGTGTAGGGGAGAATGCAGTCTTTACAGTATAAAAAGCATTACAGCTATGAATCCCCATAAACAACCAATGCATCCTTTTCACAAGACTGTTAAAATGTGTTTAACAGTCATCAGCATCCTATATACCTTAAAGTTTTTAATATTTAGATTTTTTAAATGTATGTACATTTATATGTATTTATGTATAATATAATCTTTGCGTCAAATTACAAAAAATAAATGATCGCTTATGCGAGGAGTATTTAATGAAGTGTCTATGGGGACAAGATCGTAGATCTGACATCATTCCCTCTTCAGGCTGCCGTTACCAGTCTCACACTATTTTATTTTCCTTTTTCTGTAAGTCTTGATAACACCATCCTGGGGTTTTCCTTTTATTATTTCAGCAAAAAGAATTGTAAAAAAAATGTTTTTGTTGTATTCTCCAATTCACAAATGTGATAATACAAGTGTGTGTGCGTGCGTGCGTGCGTGTGTGTACAAATTATTACCTTACTCGTAACTTGTGCTCATCATTTAATTTTTCCGAGTGCTGCCTTGATAACTTTTATTGGTACATCTGGAAATTTCTTCTGTGCTGTGTCTGTAAAATCCCCTCTCCTGAATATCCTCCTCCTGAGAGTTTCTTTGTTCTCTAAAGAGAAGTAAATACTTTAAAAAATACTTAAAAAGTTGAAAATACATATCTTCAATTATGATTAGGCATGGGCCGGTATAAGTTTCAGGTGGTATGATAACTTTGGATAAAAATATCACGATATTGTGATTACTGCTCTAAAATAAGTTATTTTTAAATATCCGAGTAAAAAACTTAAACTTAAACACAATATATTTTATTTTAGAAAAGATTTAAAATATTTTGTAACAGTAAACATGTCAGGCTAAATAATTACAATAAATCATTGACTTCTGCTGTCTTCATTAGTTTCAAAAACACAGATTACTTTACAACACATAAAAACCTTTACAAATACCTTAGAAACAGTCTAAAACTGTGGCTGGTGAACTTTCATCCTCATCGGCAACATCCACAACATCTCCAGGTTCAAAGTTATTTTTCAGTAGGTTCTTTTTAGGAACAATGTCAGGTCGGTGGCTCCTCCCTTCATTCCACTAGGACCCATGTTTTGCCCATTTTCTAACACAGATAGATAGATATATAGACAGACAGATAGACAGACAGACAAACCCACACACACAAACATATATACACACAAATAAATATCATTCATTTATCTGGTTGATTCAGCTGACTGTATCCATGACAACAGTTTTACCTTATGTCAACCTGCCAACAGGTAGTTTGCTGTCCGACCGGCGATCAAAATGATTTCTGAGGTAACAAAAAACGACATTAACATCAATTATAAGCAGTAAATGATAAAAATATAATTAATATAGCCATTTTTTTAATTAAATTTTGATATAGGCGCCGGCGGTAGTAGGCCTGGGTATATTACGTTAGCAATATACTAGTATTGTTAACGTGATCTCGGCTTTAAAAGGAAAAAAAGCATTTGTTTTGGTGTTACAAAGCAATTTACTGATTTAACGTTAAAATAGATAAGTAATTATAGCATTTTAACGATAAAATAACTTAAGAAAAGTACTTTACCTTCAGAAGACGGTTGGTGACAGTTGACTGACGTGCATTCGAATCGGCGACGTGAAGCGAGTCATCTCAATGAATCGGATCTTTTCTCTGAATGATTCATTTTTCCGGAGTTTATAATGTAAACTACATTGTTACGCCAGTAGGTGGCGAAAACGAGCGTCTTTTTAAGTGTGAAAGACTATCTGTATGAACCTGTAAAGCAGATTTATTAAAAACACACACATTCCACAAAGAATTTATTTTCTTAAAGAAAAAAGTATGTTTATAAATAATGTTTGTTTTAATTTGTTTAACAAAGTCCATTTGCCAAATAATACACACACATATTAGTAGTAGTCATTATTAACTTAAATATTGTAATTATTATACGTTTATAATATAGACCTTTACATTATTGGCAGCAATGTATTATCTAATTTCAATTTTGCATTTATATCTTATTTTATTTAAAATGTTTATAATAATGTACTAATTAAATTTACTCTAACACTGCAGAAAACACATTACGTTTACCAATCCAACTAACAATAACCCTAACCTGCTTTTTTAAAGGATAAAAATAGAATAAAAAGTGTACTTAAACGAAGAGGCACCAGTTCCAGCTGCCACAAAAAAGCAATGGACACAGAATAACATAGGTTGCTCAGGTCAAAAAGACAGAGAATCAGGGATAACAGCAACAAACATTTTAAAAGAAAAAGGGATAGACTCTGTCATATAATGCATAAAATGCACAGACATACATTCAACATGTGTCCACCTCACAGACAGGTCTTGCAGTTTTTTATTTTAATTTTTTGCATCCAACCGAACAGATGTTAGTTGAATTCAAATAGCTGAATTGACATTTTAATAAATGAAATAAAAAAGTATAGAAATAAAACGTAAAAGTGTAGAGCTTGTTTGTTTGCATATATGCTTAATTTGAATGGTTTAGAGTAATGGTTGATTTTTATAATTGCCTATAATCTATTCGTATACTTTTATTTATGTATTTATTAATTTTTTGTTTGTTTGTTGTATTGTTTATCTGTTAGAACTCATATTGTAATGCTACCAACAGCAAGTGACAGAATTTCTTTCTTTCATTCCAATTACAACAAATAACTCCTGCAAGTCCTGCAGGAATGATAAAATCCTGCAGGATTTGTCACTTGCTTGGATTCATTGTAAAACCTGTAGGAAATTCCTGCACATATCGTCAATGTGTCCTACAGGATTTTATAATTCCTGCAGGACAGCAGCTATCCTGCAGGGAAAAAAATTAAATCCTTCAGGATTCCTGTAAAAAGTACTGCAGGATTCTAAAACCTGTAGGAATTGCCTGCACATATTGTCATTTTGCCCTGCAGGATTTCATAATTCCTACAGGATACCAGCAGGTTCCTGCAGAAAAAATGAAAATCCTGCAGGATTCCTGTAGGCTATTTTTGTAAGGGCCTGGAGATGTTCTCTAATTGAAACAGCCTTGTTCACGAAAACAAATCATTTTCCTTCAGTGCTCGCTATCACTCAGCGCGACTATACGTAAATGGTGTTTGTCAAACTATTTTGAACACCTTCTACAATTTAATATCCCTCGTTTATCAATAGCTGACAGAATAACAGATCTTATGGAAATCAGCCATGGCTCCATCCATTCAGTCAACATCTGTCATCACAATTAGACTCGGTGTGGGTTCAGTATATGCATTTGTCCATATTCGTTTCATATACGTTCATTTACTAATCGTATTTACTGGATTCCCACATCACAAAATATTAATTCATAGTAAATAATATATAACAGAAGGCAATTCAATCATTACTTAACGCTAAAACATCTATCATAACATTATTTATCAATATGTGGACCTTTTTGTATTATTGGAAGCTATTTAAAAAATATATACAAATATAAAACAGGAAATAGGTTAGGATCGTTGCTATTGTTTACATCCCTCAAAATGGTCTATAGTAAAGCACTTGAATTAATGTTGTGTAACATTTGTATTACACTCAACAGTCAAATAAAATGAATGTAGTTAACTCAGGTTAATTCTACTCATTTGAAAAGAGTTTTGAACTCAGTGTTGAAGGTAATGAGTTAATTAAATACCTCATTACTTCAACTTAAATGAAATAAGTTCACAGTACTTATATAGATTTTTTTTTTATTCAAATGGTTTGTAGCAATCGGTTTCCTCAAACGGTTTGTGTTACCTTAACCTTTTGGGTTTTACAGTACTCAGTTGGTTTGAGTTCTCTTCATTTATCGGGTTTTACTGTGCTCAAATTGCTTCGTTTGCTCAAATGGATTTAGTTCACAGTACTCATTTGTAGTAGTTTTTTAACTTAAATGGTTTGTTGTAATCAGTTTCCTCAAATGGTTTGAGTTATCTTAACTTTTTGGGTTTTACAGTGTACTATGTATATTATATTTCAATGCACCACATTTCACTTGTTAAAAACTAGAGTATAGCCTACTACAATGTGTATTTGTTAACGGTTCACTGCAGTTAATTCTAGGGCTCCACATTATTAGAAAAATAATCATTGCAATATTTTGTATTTCTGTGATTATATATTGCGATATAAATTCAATTTCACCAGACGAATTGAATAGCCCTATTTGGAAACAATGTATTAATTTTCAATCGATCGTCATGATTTTGTAAGGGAACAAATCGTGCATGAAATGTAACATGCAAATATAAGAGTGAAATAAACAAGGCTTTATGGTTTTCAGGGTACAGTCTATTCGTATTCAGGTTCAGAGATATAAAAAAAAAAGCTAAATTTAAAATACCACTGCAAAGACTTTACTGTTTAAACATTCATTCATTCATTAATTCATTTTCTTTTCGGCTTAGTCCCTTTAATAATCTGGGGTCGCCACAGCGGAATGAACCGCCAATTTATCCAGGATAGGATTTACACAGCGGATGCCTTTCCAGCTGCAACCCATCACTGGGAAACATTCATACACACTCAATCACACACCTACACCATGGACAATTTAGCTTACCCAGTTCACCTATACCACATGTCTTTGGACTTGTGGGGGAAACTGGAGCACCCGGAGGAAACCCACACGAACACGGGGAGAACATGCAAACTCCACTGTTTAAATAGTTCAATATAATTATTTTCTATTAAACATTGTGTCTGAATGCTCTTAGTGCTTAAAACCATGTGCAAATGATAAACTTTTACTCTATTAAGTAACTCCACAAATATCATGTATTTTGAACTGTGGCTATATATTTCCAGTATAATCATTTATACAACAGTTCTTTCTGGTTCTTGAATCTTACTGGCTGATAGCCATGCAATATTCTGCCAGTAACAGCACTTCACCCTTTACCCTTGTGTAGTACTCTACCCACATACAGCAACAGAGGGCACTCTACAGTTTGACAAATATTGCTGCTGTTGGGCAACAAAATGTACTTTTGACTTTTTTAGTCAAGAATGTAGTTGTTTAGATTGCAACTATGCAGTTTATTTATAAGGATAGTGCCTATTTTAAAATATTTATAATTTCTAAGAGACAGTGTGTCAGGGGCCATTAGCCTCATTGAGCAGACCAAAGATGTTGTCCATCCACAAGATGGTGACAGAGACCCGTAATAAGCCCTTAGAGGATAAAACAGCGTAATTCCTAACTACAGCTAATCAAAACATTATTAAACAGGTAAGTGATATTCTAAGTCGATCTCACTCTTTTGTATGTTGTAGTATTTATACCATATAATTATATTAAATTAAGTGTGAGATGGAACCATCAGGAATGTGTGTTGTGTTGGCAGAAAGAAAAAAGAAATGCCCGCATGTGTTTAGTGTTTTACTTTATCACAAACACAACAGCAATCTGCTTTTTTCAGGGTTAATTATTGTGATATCCTGATTGCAACAGAGAAATACTGAAGACTGTAATGCCGTTCAGCCTTATAATCTTAAAATGTGAGCAAAATCACCTGTTTTGTCATCACATTAGACATTACGCTTGAGAATCATTCAAATACTAGCTCTAAAGTGATGTTTGTGAATTAGTAACAGTATCTGCTGTTCTGATCGTCAGCTGCAGATGTGAATGAATGGCTGAAGTAGTTCCTCATACAAAAGGGTTTTGAGACTCTTTGTGTTTGATTTTCTTTTTTATACACACGATTATGCCGTCAAACTGTTGTATAAACACAATATCACATGAGTAGCAGTGCGACGTGGCTGTATATTGTCACTGGTGGGACACTAAGGCAAAGCCAATGCACGCCTCCCACCAGTGATGATATAAAGCCATATTGCACTGCTACGAGTGTGATATTGCATTTATACTACAGTTCGACGGCATAATCGTGTATATAAAAATATATGCGATATTGTTCGTGTGATATTGCTCATATATATATATATATATATATATATATATATATATATATATATATATATATATAATCCTAAACTATTCCAACTCAATATTGCAGATGTGCACATTGTGGTATTGATGCTAAAACTATATATGTTTGCAGCCCTAGTTAATACTACAGTATGTTGTAGAATAATTCATTAACAGAATGCTGGGTAATACTTTATTTTGATGGTCTCTATTTTACATATTGTTGACTAAAATGTTGCGTTGCAACTACATGCCAATTACTTCTCATTTGAGTATTAGTAGACTGTCTGCTTAATATCTGTTGATACTGCTCCTTCAACAGAAATTTAACTGACTATAAGAAACTTTGCAAGTACAATTTACACTAACCCTAACCCCAACCTAACAGTCTACTTATAATCTAATGAGAAATAGTTGGCATGTAGATGCAATGTAAGTTAAATTCAACAAAATGCATTAAAAGGGCCATCAAACTAAAGTGATACCAAGTGTTGTACTATTTACATACGGTATAATATACACTACATACAGTATAATATACACTCTACTATTAAAGTGAGTTTTAGTAAAAAAAAAAACACTATAATGTTTACCTTAAATGACTACAGTATTTTTTTATGTGGGTTGCAGGTAATTTGTTTGCTTTCTGAGCTTTGAAAGACGTGTTTACTTAACAGGACTCCACCATATGTTTCAGAATTATGCAAATCTCAAAT
Source organism: Danio aesculapii (assembly GCF_903798145.1). NCBI lineage: Eukaryota > Metazoa > Chordata > Actinopteri > Cypriniformes > Danionidae > Danio > Danio aesculapii. The sequence goes on along the minus strand of NC_079457.1, from coordinate 14,415,064 downwards.
GCGCCTCATTAGTTCTGTGATTTGGCTCAAAGTGATTTTTCATCATGGCCAAACACTGAAGTTCAGTAGTTCCCATGAGTCATATTTATGAATTACTCCATCCCCAAGAGCAGCCGGATTCCCAAGAGAGAGAAAAAAAGTGAAAAATTGCACTGTTGCTTCAGTTAATGCTTTCCAGCTGGAATGGCAACCATCAGTAAAGCGAGACACTCATGTCAATGAGACGTCAATGAGATGTGTGTGTGTGTTTATTTTGCATGCATGTGTTTACCTAAACAGCTTTTCGATGAATATGTGCATTTCCCTTGGAATAATAAAAATAATACACATTCAACTAATATAATTTTTTTTAAATCGCAAATTGGATGGTTATTTTTAATGTTAGAATTAGGGCTGCACGGTATTGGAAAAAACAGACATTGGGATATTTTGTTTTTCTGCTATACATACAGCGGGGAAAACAATTATTAAACACGTCGGAGTTTTTTCCTGGGAATAACATCTCTAAAGGAGCTGTTGACATGGAATTGAACCCGATTTTGGTAAAAATCCAAACAATACAAACAAAAAATCTGAAAAAGGAGAAAGAACTGAACTACTGGAATGTATTGAATACTTTATATAAATGTCTTTTTTGGTGATGGCAGCTTAAAGACACCTCTCATATGGAGAATGAAGTCACATGCATTGCTCACGTGTGAGTTTTTCACAGACTTCAACAAGGTGTAAAAATCTTGATGATCCTGTTGGTCCGGTCTATCAAATCTGAGCTTTTAATTTGTATTTTATATTGGATTCACATTAGGTGGTTGGGTGGGCCATTCTACAGCTTGATTTTTTTTCTCTGAAAGCATTTGAGAGTTTCCTTGGCTGTGTTTTGGATTATCGTGTTGCTGAAATGTCCACCTTGGTTTCATTTTCATCATCCTGGTAATGCAGATGTTGGACTGAAGCAGCTAATATGAATTCACGCTGAGGAAGGGCAGAGGGTTGCAGCTGTTGTCTGGGCTTTCACTGCTTTTCTATACCTCCCTTTCTTCATGTGTTCAATACTTTTTCTTTTGTAAACTAATTAGTTTTGTTTTCTTTGCATATATGGATTTCTTTGGCTGTTACCAACATCCGGGGAAAAATGTCAAGTCAACAGCACCTTTCGAAATATGTTTTCTAAGAGAAATGGTGACGTGTTCTATACTTATTTCCCCCTTTGTGTTGCGATATTGTGTATACTTTCACCAGATGAAATGAACGGCTCTATTTGGAAATATTTCATAATTTTAGATTAATTGGGATGATTTTGTTGTTAAGTGCACCTGCATAACATATAATAAACCAAATCACTAGCATTGATACAGTGAAGCAAAGATGCAAATGAAATGCACAGAATTTAATCATTTCATGGGAGTCTAGCAGTATTCAGGCAAAATAATAAGCAAATGTAAAATATCACTGTATAGTCTACATCGTATAAATATCTTAAAGTTACAAGCATTATAATTTGTTGCCTGAAGGTTTTAAACTGGCCTGGAATGCTCACAAGCCTTAAAACAAATGCAAATGATAAACATGTTGGTTAACTTTGGATACATTTTGCAGGGAATCCACAAATCACATATGTTTTCAATCTCGAATGAGTGTGTATGGGTGTTTCTCAGTACTGGGTTGCAGCTGGAAGGGCATCCGCTGAGTAAAACATATGCTGCAATAGTTGGCGGTTCGTTCCGCTGTGGTTACCTCTGGTTACCTCTGATAATCAGAGACTAAGCAGAAGGAAAATTAATTAATGAAATCAATGCAGATTTGAATTTCTCAAATTCGTCTTTCTATTCGCCACTGGTCAATAATAAAGGCAATTACTTATAACCTTACAATGTATTTATTTATATAAAATATAAAATTTATATGAAAATAACATTGTGACAAGATGTTTTATTATTTAGATCTTGCTGTTCCCTTTAATCCATTACAGTACAGAATATAGCTCTTGTCCTGAACATTGAAGAAGCATCTGTCTATGAAGTTATTAGAGCAGCTGATTGTAGTATTGGTACCTTGTAACCAACAGTAAACAAGGCAAGCCTAATGGGGTTGTTGCTAGATCAGAATATGGTTGCGGGCGGAAGTTAACGAAAATGACTTATATTATTTATGAAATTTCCCATTAATTGCATTTTATTAACGTCTACCCCCACCCCAACCCTAAACCCAACCGTCACAGTAATGTAAAAACAGTAGTTGTATTGATTTATTATTTATGTTATCTATTAAATTACCCAATAAATTGTATTTTTTTAACGTCTACCCTCACCCTAACCCTAAACCCAACAGTCACAGTATTGTAAAAATATGAATTATTGTTATACAGTGTCATAAAAAATGCTGCTACATTGATGTGCGTATCGCACTTCCAGTCGGCCGTGTATCCTATCTAGACTTTACCGCCTAATGGAGTCACGTGGATGTACAATTTACCCCATCAGAGTTTGTTTGGCAAATGTGTTTCCATCCCATATTATTCGCATTGTCCAAAACCACCTCAAGTGAGCATAAACACTTTTTATTTTTAAATTTAGGGATTTTTATTACAAATTTGGCACTTTCATCACACATTCTCACACTAAACTTCAAAACGCGCATTAACATGGTGATTGATAGGCTTTTTGTTACAAGCTATTCAATCATTGGGAGTAAAAAGGCAATCAATCTCCACTATTGATAAATCTATACTATTTGACCAAAGCATTTAATCCCAAAGGAGGTCACAGGTCACCATATTGCACAAGTGTTTTTGTTTCTCTCAGAAAATATGCACACATGACAACATTTGTCTCAGAGTGTTCGCGTTAGCTCCCTGCTGTTTTTTTAATTATTTCCCACAGGAGTTCTCCTCACTTCCCATGGTATCGATCTCCTCTGCTAGTTCTGTGGTGTTAAGAAATTTCTAACATGATGTACATTATCAGACCTTTAAACATGTTTCTCTCCCTCCTATAGCATGGGAGCATCTTTGATGAGATTGTCGCCCACGCGGAGCATTGCTTTCTGCAATGCAGGAGTGGCACAATATACGTGACTGACAGCTTTGTAGAGGCGCTGCTCTGTGAACTGAGCGCTTGAGTGGAATACAATGAGAAATCTGTCTGTTTGGGACTCTGCCCAGACGAAAATGTGTCACTTTGACACCAGTGCCAGGGTTTTTGAAGGCCAGCCTTTGTCACTTTTTTCTCCATGGCTCTATTTGTCAGATCTCTTTTCTAAACAGCTCTTGGAATTGTAAAATTTCTTTTGATCTGGATTAGCGATCGGCTAATGTGGGTTTTTAAGGCTGATATCTATGGGTGGGTTGTATTTTGCTTCTGTTTGTTTGTGTGGTCTGGGAATTTGGACCAAAATAATTATTCACTGGAGTCTGATTTATCTTGCTTTAAAGGGATAGTTCACCCAAAAAGGAAATTATGCCATCAATACCTCACCCTATAATTGTTTACAAACCTTTATGAGTTTCTTCTGCTAAACACAAAAGAAGATATTTTTAAAAAATGGTGGAAACCTGTAAGCATTGAATGCCACAGTATTTGTTTTTCTTATTATGAATTTTAATGGTCATCGTTTTTTAGCTTTCTTCAAAATATCTTCCTTTGTGTTAACAGACTAAAGAAGCTCATAATGGTTTAGAACCACTTGAGGGTAAGTAAATAGTGAGCAAGCTATCTCTTTAAGAAAAAAGCCTTCTATGTTGTAGAGTTTACAGCAGAAATCTGGAAATATCTTCTGAAATGAGATGGATTACACCTGTATTGAAATTTAATGAGCAACTTTATGAATATGGCAAAAAACAGGTATTCCTGAGCACTCTTTTCTTTTAATGGTAGCATCTTGTGACAGTACAACCTGTTTTTGATTCATGTATATGTCTTGGGTCCATGTTGCATTCTAGGACTGAGCAATTAATCAGAAGGAAATTGCAATCGTGATTGTTGAAAGCTGCAGTTGTCATGCACCTCTTCTCAGGGAACCGCAGTTGTGTAATCAGTACAAACTCCCAATTCCAATTCTACCCCTTAGCCCTTCCCCTTTAGAATTGGTGTTCCAATTTTCTTTTGCTTGGAGGCATAGGGGTAAGGTTTTCAGGACCACACTACAAATGAAAGGGTATTAGACATTTCCCTGACTACACCAGCTAACAGCAACATGATGGCTGCAAAACTGAGCAAGGTGACCCACAATTGTGAAAGAATGGGCATTATTAAGGATTATTAATACAAATAATCATTTGCTTTATTACATTCATAATTATGTTATGGTGTTAAGGTCACAACCTTCAAAGAAACATTTGGAAAAACTGTAAATTTTGCCATTGATAATCCCTTAATAACCGCTGCGAAATATTACACCACATATTGTAAATTCTGATAAACTCACCTGATTACTTGATATACAGGCCTGTTGGCTGTGAAAATGCCAACCTAGGCTCATTCTGAAAAAGTACCTCTATATACATTTCTGGAGACCGCCAAAGTTTTCTCGCATTTTTTGTTTTCGTGAATCCACTAGATGCCGCTGTGTATGCTTTTTGAGAGCTTAAATTTATCTCGCGAGTGCCATTCGTGCCTGCTGTTCTTGTGTAAATCAACCAGAGGACGCTGTCGATTAACTGTTTGACTGACTGAAGGACCGATCGACTGACCCACCCTCCTTCCCTAAACCCAACCAATAGTGTTTTAAAAAGCACAGATTGACTCAAAATTACTGACAAAATGGACATTTAAATCACCTTCGATTAAACTTGTCGCCAAGTATGGAAAACCCTGATATTGAATGATTTGTGATAAGAGTAATGATAGCTGGAGCCGAACTTTCATATTAATTTATATTCAAGTTTTATATTAAAGTTTATTGAAGACAGCACTGCTTTCCTCATAACTGTAATTCACTCGCAATATAACATGTGTGCTTGTTTGATGATCTTCTCATTTATGATGCAGGGTTCTCCCCTGTTTGCCAAAACAGTCATTCTAATTAGGAGTCTAGTATCATTTCAGGGCTCAAGGGACCAATGGAAGCAGAGCTGATGAAGCTTTAACACAGAAAGTACTGGGCTCTCAGCCCATAATGAGAGAGACGCCTTTGAAATGAAAACAGTGTCAGTCTTGTATTCAACAGTGTGAACAAATTACATTAATTGTGTTGTCATGGCTGCCACTGTAACTATAGGGGAAGCCTGAGTGGGTCACCAGCTCATCCTGCAAAAGAGCATCATCTTAAGAACTGTTTTGTCTTGTTTTATCACTAATTTCTTAATTATAGGCTTCATTAATTAACGTTACATGTTTGCTTAATACAAGTAAAGTATTTCAAATGAATTCAAATTAGGCTTATTTTGGATAAATGTTTCTGAAAATCTGTAATTGTCATTTTGTTTTTTCAAAATGGCAAATAATTAAAATTGTTAAATGTTTGTAATGTTTTTTATCTTTACATTTTTAAAAAAATTATTTAGTATATCTCTTTTGCTCACAATTAAATAATTTTATTCTGTTTGAATATAATTTAAATGTAGTTTACTTGATTTTCAGCATCGTTACCGTCTGATCTTTCAGATACCATTCTAATATGCTGATTTTTTGTATAAACATATTTCTTGTTATTATTAATGCTGAAATCAGTTGCGCTGCTTAATTTTTTATTGTAAATTGATCCTTTTTTGGTATCGCAACTGAACGGTGGTACGTTTTCTTTGGAAAACAAGACAATTGCTAATTAAGATTTTAAAAATACCGATTTTTGTGCAAAATAAACTAAAATACTGATGCCAACCATCGAAGACGTCAAGGACAACACGTACACTTAATACACAAATACACTACATTGAACATGTACACATACCTGTACACATCACCAGAATTGGGTGTAATGTGTTCCACAGTAACGTGTTACTGTGTTCTAATTACATTTTTGAGGAACGCAGTAATGTAACGAATTACATTTTAAATGTGTGTAATTTGATTACAGTTACTAAAATCATTATTTAAATTACAAATATAGTTTTAGAAGAAAAACATGCTTCTTTTAAATCACGTTTTCCGCTGCAACGTCAGCTAATAAGCATGCTCTTTTAAATTACTGGAGAATGCAAGCTGAAATGATTTCGGACAAGAGTGGTTGCTTCTTCAAGTGGAAATACAGACATTACTTTGATTTCATTGCGCAAAATCCGAGCATGTGCAATATGTGCTCCGAATAGGTGCACAAGCTGCGTGCCTCCATTGAAATTGCACGCGCTCGGATTTTCCAGGGGAATCAGTTGGAAAACCGCAAGTCACGTGACAAGAACTATATAAATACAATATACATATTTTTGTAGACTTAATTACATATTTCTCAGACAAACACAGAACACCCAAACACTGCAGTGCTTTTTCATACTATAGATGTCAGTGGTTACAGGTAAAAGACAAGTTTGGAACAAGTGAATGATGAAAGAATTTTAAGTTTTGGGCAAATTTTTTTTATTTATTTGAATATGTCAAGCTGCTGTGATCAAACTATTGTAATGTTTTTCGGTGAATATTAAATTACTGAAAGAGCTGCAGTTTATTTTGTATTTTTATAGGTCTATTTTGTATGTTTTAAAAGTAACTTAAAAGTAAAGTAATTAGTAGTCTGATTACTTTTTGCATTAAGTAATTCGTAATGTAATCAGAAAACAATTTTCCAGTAGTAGTTGGTCATTTGTAATCTATTACTTTTTTAAAGTAACTTACCCATCACTGGACATCACCTATGTAACTGCAGGTTCATTACGTTTATATAATAACTTTTAACTGTTAAAAGCTATTAGTTACTTGTTAATTAGTTAAAGTTATTAGTAACTAATACATTTATGGTTCCTATGACCTTAACTTTGCTGATTTTGACTGTAATGCAATAATAACCTTTTGTAAAACTGCTTTGAAACAATAATTATTGTGAAAGGGCTATACAGTTAAACTGGAATTGAATATTGAGCTGATTGTGGATCTGCTTGATGTAAGGCAGGGGCTTTATAATCTGCAAGCACTATAGATCTCTGGAATCTGAAAAGAGGCCAGTCGTGTGAACCTTTTATTTCTGCTGCATGAGTGCAGATAGATTTATCAGACACTATCTGCTGCTGTTTTAATTGTGTGAAGCAGCCAGCAAGATCTATTAATAATGAGCCTCTGGCAGGAATCCATGCTGGCAACCTCTGAAGCTTTTGAAGTTATCTTTTTGTTTCACAACAATGAACAGCATCCAAGAACTCCGAGACTCTAATTAGACTTTGTGAATTTAGGCCACAGAAACAGATCTGCTAATTTCCTTTGTGTATGTCTGGAAATATTTACAATTGTCAGCACTTCAATATTAAAGTTGGTGTAAGCTATGTTTGTCCCTCTCGCAACAATTATAATTGTTTCCAAATATGCTACAATCCAAGTGTGCTTACTGCATAAGTCATGTATACAGTGTAATACTATACAAAAAAAAACCATAAACAATCTTCCAAGCAACATGTTGCATAAAACTACAGAATTTTGATACTCGGTTCACAGTCTGTTGAATTTGAAAATCATACAGATACACAATATTTTATGCACATTGATCATCTGATTTTTGGTTTATACCACTTTCTAAAAGACCTTTTAGCATTCCTTCATTCATTCATTCATTTTCCTTTGGCTTTGTCCCTTTATTCATCAGGGGTTGCCATAGTGGAATGAACCGCCAACTTGTCCAGCATATTTTTAACGCAGTGGATGCCTTTCCAGCCATAAGCCAGTACTGGAAAACACCCATACACACTTAATCACACACGCATTCACACACTATGGCCAATTTTGTTTATTTAGTTCACCTATAGCACATATCTTAGGACTATGAGGGAAAACGGAGCACCCAGAGGAAACCTACATGAACACGAGGAGAACATGCAAACTCCACACAGAAACGCCAGCTGGCCCAGCCGGGACTCAAACCACCGACCTTGCTGTGAGGCGACAGTGCTAACCACTGTTGCCACCTTTTATTATTTAAAAAAAATCCATCATCATGTTGTGATGAGTGTCTTTTTGATGTGAAATCTTAACTGATTAACACAACACAACACAAGCCCGGACTCGAACAGCAAACAAGGCAAGCATAGTGGAGTCACATACAGTAGTTGTAATTTTTGCTACATGAGATTTTACTTGGAAACATGTTCACAGTTTATAAATGTTGAATTTGGTAATTATACATATACACAAAATAAAATATTGATCATTTGATTTATGGTTTATACCACTTTTAGCAAGTAAAGGAACTTTTTGCATAAAAAATCCATCATCATGTTGTGATGTTAGTGTCTTTTTGATGTGAAATCTGATTTTTAAAATTTTTTTAAGATGAACACTTACTGTAATAACATGGCGTTTTAATATAAAACTTAGCATTCAAACATTATCTTGTAAGACGTATTATTGGTACTGTAGGTATAGTGTGACAACTGATATTGATATGTGGTTTATGAAAGTGGATTGTTATCCAGTTCTGAATTTTATTCGCTTGGTTTCCATCCTAATGCGAAAAGAAGCTTTGTAAAGTTCGCAAAACAGAAAAAGTCCCAGATGCGAATTAGCAGTGCTTTCATTAAGTTGTTAGAGTTGCTCACTGTAGTATTGGGAACCTAGTAACCAACAGTAAACAAGGAAAGCAGAATTGAGTCACATAGGTGTGATTTTAATTAGAAACATGTTTTCATCTCTCTTTGCATTAACCCTTTTACACACAGGTTCAAAATCACCTTAAGGAAGTGAGTTTTTTTTTAATATATAAAAATATTACTAATTTCTCATGCAATACTTTAAAATGTGCATAAACACTGAGTTATGAAAACCAAGCCAATGATTTATATTGCAAACTCTCAGAATTCCTTATTACCAGGGGCGGATTTGGTGATTTGAGGGCCCTAAGCAATTGCAGTCATGGGGCCCAAAAGCCCTAATATACACCCTTTGTATTTATTTATTTAGTTTGTTTGTTTGTTTGTTTATTGTGCTGTCTTTTTCTTATGTCACTCAATTTCCTTTTCCAAATAAAATAATAAATAAGTTGTTAACTAAATAACTAAATCTTGATCCTATTGGACTGCTCCATGATTGGTGTGGGGAGGCAAATTTGCACGAATGTAAAAACAAAAATTGCATTATAATTTTACTTGTTAGCTACCCTCAATATACAAAATATGACAGACAACATTGTTATATATCATTTATAGCTATAGTTTATATAGGTATTTATTGAGGGCCCCCAAATTCCATGGGGCCCTAATCAGCTGCTTAACTCACTGATTGGTTTAATCCACCCCTGCATATTACTTTTTTGTGACATTTTGTGTGTGAGCTCTATATTTTATCATTACCCATAAAAGCCTGATATCTCAAAAATGATATTATTAAAACAACAACAATGTATTATTAAGGTAATATGTTTGCATTAGTGCTCAATATGGGTGCACTAATATGCATTTATTTATAAGTAATGCACAGACAATCAAGAGTTAATATTTCCTTCATGATGAGCAAAGTTGCTGATGAGGTAATCATGAATAAATGAATGATTACCGCATCAGCAATGTGTCATCATATGTTAATCATTGTCAACATATAACACACAACTTTGTATTGGATTTTACAGTGCTCTGTTGTGGCATGATAACAGACACGACTGGTTTTGACATTAATATTTGTGTGTTACACATCATTGAAACACATTCTGTGATATTACAGTCATTGTGCAACTTGAGTTTATTCTTTAGTGAGGATGCCAGAACTCAAAATCATGACATATTACTTAAAAAGTTAATATTCCCAACAACTCATAACATAATGATATCTTTGCAAATCATTAGCTAATGATTAATTAAAGCAGCTACTTGGAGGATGAAATGATCTGACCTTCTGTGTAATTACCACATTAATTAGTTAATACTATATATAATGGTAAGCAATTAATATATGACAAGTTTAATTATCAATATTACTTAATCTATTACTCAGATTAAATATTTATTAGTTATATTTATAATCATTTATGCATGAATCATACATTAACTTATGATTGTCTGTGCATTAGCAGAGCCTTAATTAACCATCATTAGTTATCATGTCAGAAACCATCATGTCAACTTTTATTTGCGGTTTTAATCACTCCTAATATGTTTACTGTGATGTACACTGAGCTACCAGATAGAACAGAATATTGAAACATTTTTGTTTTACAGCAGTAGATATCGTGATATGATTAATATATCATCAACGATGTTAATAGCTACAAATAATCATAATTAGGATGATTTTGTAAGGCAGTGCATTTGGATGAAATATAATAAACAAATCACAAACATACACTGAAAACCCTAATAAGTTGACTGAACTAAATTAATTGAGTAAACTCATTGCCTCAATATAATTGAGTAATGGAGTCTCCCAAAACTTCATATTTAAGTTTATTTAACTTGCCGGTTTTGTAGACTATACTTAAATTGTTCAGTTCACCAAACTTAGCACTTAAGTAGATTATACTTAAATTGTTCAGTTCACCAAACTTAGCACTTAAGTAGATTATACTTAAATTGTTCAGGTCACCAAATTTAGTACTAAAGTAGATTATACTTAAATTGGTAAGTTCACCAAGCTTAGTACTTAAGTAGATTATACTTAAATTGGTAAGTTCACCAAACTTAGTACTTAAGTAGATTATACTTAAATTGTTCAGGTCACCAAACTTAGTACAAAACAAAAATATGTAGTAAAATATTATTTACTGTCATCATAGCAAAGAAAAAAATAACTCAGTTATTAAAACTATTATGTTTAGAAATGTGCTGAAAAAATCTCTCCATTAAACAGAAATTGGGGGGAAAAAAAATAATAATCCTGATTTATTAGAGTTTCTGTTTAATGAAAAGGTTTTTTTTTTCAACACATTTCTAAACATAATAGTTTTAAGAACTCATTTCTAATTACTGATTTATCTTTGTCATGATGACAGTAAATAATATTTGACTAGATATTTTTCAAGACACTTCTATACAACTTAAAGTGACATTTAAAGGCTTAACTAGGTTAATTAGGTTAACTAGCCAGGATAGGGTAAATAGGCAAGTCATTGTATAACGATGGTTTGTTCTGTAGACTATCGAGAAAAAAATATATAGCTTAAAAGGGGCTAATTGTTTTGACCTTAATATGGTTTAAAAAAATTTAAAAACAGTTTTTATTCTAGCTGAAATAAAACAAATCAGACTTTCTCCAGAAGAAAAAATATTAAAGCAAATACTGTGAAAAAAATCCTTGCTCTGTTAAACATCATTTGGAAAATATTTGAAAAAGAAAAAAAATTCACTGAAGGGCCAATTATTTTTAATAACTGAATGTGCATTTTCAAAATTTATGCACATCTTGGCGTTTCCATTAAGCATTATTTATTAAGCAATATTCCAAAATGTGCATAAAAATAGGTGGATGGAAACATAGCGATTGTATAACCCTGTGATCTGTGACTACTGTGGATTCGCAAATTTCAAAATGGATTGCTGAAACAATAAATTGTGCAGCCCTACTACCACACCGTCAGAAGGTGTTTGTGTGAGAAACTGCGGGTCGTTGGCTCTCGTTTTGTCCTCAGACAGCTGAGGTTAAGGAGTCTGCCAGAATGCCAGCTGGTTAAGTTATGAGTTTCATCCCCCTCTCTACTAGCCCATCTCTCATTCACCTCTACCCCTGAGGGAAGGTGAGAAGAGGTGGTTTAGCTTTCTCCCTTTGAAACCACAAACATAAGACACCGAGATAATGAAGACTAAGTTTTATGGACAGTCAATGAGTAAACACTCACTCGGCGGTCCCTCCCCTCTGCCACCAGTAGTGATTTTCTTCTAGCCTTGGAGTGGCTGTTTATTGCTCCTGATTATGACTGATGGTCTCGTAACCATCCCAAGCTGCCCGTCAGGCGCAGCGCTAAAGCTTTTTACTTCAGCCTTGGCTGTCACTGACACATTCTGGGAGCTGAAAACAGTGTTTCATAAGTGAAGCCTAGCTTGTCTCATCTACGCGGCTTTGTTGCAGCGAATTCGGCTTGGAAAAAACAGTCAAGAACGTGTCTTTGCAAGCTTCCAGTGCTAACCTCGCCCCCCGCACGCTGGAAAACGACACCCCACGCACACTTTATCGTACATAAGCCTCATTACAGCTGTTGTAGGTGAAATGAGGCGCCATTTGGTGGAAATTAAGACACGACAGAAATACGAGACTCAATTAGCTTCTCGTTTTTCACTCGAGGAATTCTTTTCTTGCTGGTTTTATGAAGGATTGCTCTAAATCACACAGATTTCTGTCATAGCGAGGTCCTTTGGTTCTCCCCCGGAGGGTTGCTGCGCTGATACACACGTCTCACATGAAATCCCTGCTCTGAGGCAGTGCAAATGAGGCAGCACTAATACATTCCTCCCTTGGTGGTGGGGAGACTGTGTATGAGGGGAAAAGTTAATGCAGCTACTTCTGTTTTGGCCTTTTTTTAGCAGGACGTCATCAGCATGGCAGAATTGGTTTTGGTATTGGTTTTTCTTTGGCTAACACGGGTCATGACATTATGCTGTAAGAAGAGGTTGATGTTGGTTTTCTTGGAGTCTTTGTAGTAAAAAAGCAAGGAATGCGAGGCCAAAATTGGTATTTCAATGGTTTTTAGGCTAAAATTATGCTTTGCTCTAAGGAAAAGGAAAAATTGGTAGCAAGGAATTCATTGACAAAGTTTGTATCGCAATGGTTTTTTGACTAATATTACCCTGAGGGTTTGGTATATAGGAAAAGAGATTGTTGTTGTTTTCTTCTGACTTTTGTGGTAAAATAGCAAGGAATGTGTGCCAGAAGTTTGTACTGGATGTTTTTTTTTATTATTATTAATACCCAAATACACTTCACTTCACATATTGAGATGTCTTTTTTGGTTCTCTTGAAATGTGAGGGCAGGTTTGGTATCGCAATGGTTTTTGTGTTAACATTACCCATATTGTTTTGATCTAATGAAAAGAAGAAGTTTGTCTTCCCTTCATTTTTGTGGTAAAATAACAAGGATTATGTAGTAATTTTGAGATTAATATAATCCAATTTATTTTGCTCAGAGGACAAAGAGATGTCTTTGTTGGTTTTCTTGACTTTTTGTGTGAAATATCAAGAAATGTGAGGCCAAATTTGGTATCGCAATGGCTTTGGGTTAATATTACCTATATATTTTGATCTAATGAAAAGTTGAAGTTTGTCCTTTTTTGTGTGATAAAATAGCAAGGAATATGCAAAAGAAATTTGACTTGGATATTTGTTTGGATTAATATTACCTTATTACATTTCGCTCAGAGGAAGAGGAGATGTCTTTGTTGGTTCTCTTTTGACTTTGTTTTTGTAGTAAAATAGCAAGGAATTTGAAGCCAAAGTTGGTATCACAATGAATTTGGGCTAATATTACCCATGATGGTTTGCTCTAAGGAAAAGGAGAATTTGGTTGTTCTCTTTTGACTCTTGTGGTAGCAAGAACTGCATTGGTAAAGTTGATATCGGAATTGTTTTTTGGGGCTGATACTACCCGGATGGTTTGCTATAGGAAAAGGGATTGTTAATGTTTTCTTCTGACTTTTGTGGTAAAATAGCAAGGAATGTGTGGCAGAAGTTTGTCTTGGATGCTTTTTTTATTATTAATACCCAATTACACTTCGCTCAGAGGAAGAGGAGGTCTTTGTTGGTTCTCTTGAAATGTGAGGGCAGGTTTGGTATCACAGTGGTTTTTGGGTTAATATTACCCCAATTAATTTAATCTGAGGAAAAGTAGAAGTTTGTCCTCTTTCGATTCTTTTGTGTGTGATTTTTTTTTTTTAAGAAAAACAGATTTTTTTGTCCTCTTGCAATTTTTTTTGTGGTAAAATAATAAGTAACATGCATGAGAAATTTTTCTTGGATATTTTTTGGATTAATACCCAATGTCACTTTGCTCAGAGGACAAGGAGATGTCTTTGTTGGTTTTCTTGACTTTTTTGGTGTGAAATATGAAGAAATGTGTGGTATCGTAATGGTATCGCAATTGTTTTTGGGTAAATATTACCTATATTGATTATTATTACCCAATTACATTTCGCTTAGAGGAAGAGGAGATGCTTTTTGGTTCTCTTTTGACTTTTAGTTTTTGTAGTAAAATAGCAATGAATTTGTGGCCAAAGTTGGTATCTCAATGAGTTTGGGCTAATATTAACCATGATGATTTGCTTTAAGGAAAAAGAGAATTTGGTTGTTTTCTTTTGACTCTTGTGGTAGCAAGAACTGCATTAGTAAAGTTGATATCACAATGATTTTTAGGGCTAATACTACCCGGATGGTTAGCTATAGGAAAAGGGATTGTTGTTGTTTTCTTTTGTGGTACAATAGCAAGCAATATGCAGGAGAAATTTGTTTTGGATATTTTTTTGCATTAATATTACCAGATTTCACTTTGCTTAAATAAAAAGGACATGTCTTTGTTGGCTCTCTTTTGCCTTTTTTATTAGTGAAATAGCAAGGAATTTGAGGCCAAAGTTGGTGTCTCAATAAAAACCACCTTTTGCTCTAAAAAAGAAAAAGGAGAATTCAGTTGTTCTATTTTGACCCTTGTGGTAGCTAGAAATACATTTTCAAAGTTAATCTCGCAATGGTTTTTGGGCTAATATTAACCATAATGCTTTGCTATAGAAAAAGGGGGATTGTTGCTGATATGTCTTTATTGGTTTTCCTGACTTTTTGTGTGAAATATCAAGAAATGTGAGGCCAAATTTAGTATCACAATGGTTTTGTTATGGGAAGCAGACGGACAAGGAAGGTGAGTGAGTTATTAACAATGTTTATTTGTAACACATGAGCACATCAGGAGAACGGAGGAGAAGTGAGTGGAGTCCGGTTGTGCGGATGATCCTTGGTGGCAGGCTGGATGACTGATACTGAGGGAGACCGAATGCACACACCAGAGGGCTTGCGGGAAAGACAGACTGATGACAAACACAAGGCAGACAGGACACCGGGAACACTGGACAAACTAGGAGAGACAGAGCAGATAAGTACAATATACTGATATCGAGTGTTAGTGATTACCAGGAGGTGTTCACTCAGAGTCCGCTTCGTAGGAACGAGACCGGACACTGAGTGAAGTGAGGTGTGTGCTTATATAGTGACTAAGTGATTGGGTGCAGCTGTGTGTGGTTAATACTCAGGTGATGGTGATCTTTGCGTGATGCTGGTGGAAGAGCCTGGCCAATCCGTGACATTACCCCCCTCCCCAGGGCCCGCTCCTGAGGGCCTATACCTCCGACGCCGTGGTGGTCTACCACGTCCACGAGGTGCTGGAAACTCGGGGTGATTGGAGTGGAACTCTTCCATAAGTGCAGGATCTAATATATCTGATCTGGGGACCCAAGATCTCTCCTCCGGACCGTATCCCTCCCAGTCGACAAGATATTCCAGCTGACCACCACGACGTCGGGACCGTAGAAGGTCCTTGATCTTATAAATGGATCCGACTTCCGACATCAGGGGGGGAGGAGGTTCCTCTTCATGGCCAGGCTCTGTGGAAGGAATCAGAGGGTCGTGAAAGGGTTTGAGGAGTGAAACATGGAATGTGGGGTGGATCCTATATTGTGGTGGTAACTGTAACTTAAATGTGACGGGGTTGACCTGCTCCAGGATGGTGAAGGGACCAACAAATCTGGGACTAAGTTTTCGGGAGGGCAGTCGCAAGCGGATGTCTCTGGTGGAGAGCCAAACTTTCTGCCCCGGCGCATAGCTTGGACCTGGGATCCTCCTCTTGTCGGAGACCTCCTTGGCTCTGCGAACTGCCCTCTGGAGATGGTGATGAGCATCGTCCCAGACCCTCTCGCTCTCCCGGAACCAGTAATCCACTGCGGGGACATCAGAAGGTTCGCCATCCCAGGGAAAGAGTGGAGGTTGGAAGCCCAGAATACACTGGAATGGCGTAAGTCCGGTGGTAGGTTGCCGCAGGGAATTCTGGGCGTATTCCGCCCAGCCCAGAAACTGGCTCCAGGAGTTTTGATGACCGTGACAGAATGTTCTGAGGAACCGCCCCACTTCTTGGATTTTCCTCTCTGTCTGGCCGTTGGTCTGTGGATGATAGCCAGACGAGAGGCTGACGGTCACACCTAGGAGTCTGAAGAAGGCTTTCCATAGTCTGGAGATGAACTGGGGTCCTCTGTCCGAGACTATGTCCTCAGGTAATCCAAAGCATCGGAAGACATGGTTGAATAGGGTTTCGGCGGTTTCCAGGGCTGTGGGCAGACCCTTCAAGGGAATCAGACGGCAGAATTTGGAAAATCGATCAACAATGACTAAAATGCAGGTATTACCTTCAGATGATGGGAGATCTGTCATGAAGTCAACTCCTAGGTGTGACCAGGGGCGGTTTGGGATGGGCAAGGGATGGAGTTTACCTGCAGGTAGATGGCGAGGACTCTTCGACATAGCGCACTCTCTACAGCCTTGAACGTATCTCCTCACATCCCTCGCCATGTGCGGCCACCAAAAGCGTTGGGATAGCAGCGAGAGGGTGTTGTTGGTCCCGGGATGTCCTGTGCCCAAAGATGTATGGGTGGAATGGATCAGATCTACCCGTTGGTTTTCAGGAATGAAGCGACGATTGGGGGGACAGCCCGGCGGAGTCCTGGATTCGGCAGTGGCGACGACTGTAGGAGCGGACCAGGTGATGGGACAGACCGTGATCTGTTCTGGGAGGATTCTGGCTGGGGTCTCCATGATTTCCGGCTGATCATAAATACGGGAAAGTGCGTCCGCTCTGATGTTCTTTGACCCAGGTCGGTAAGATATTGAGAATTGGAATCGGGAGAAGAACAGGGACCATCGGGCCTGACGAGGACAGAGTCTTTTGGCTTCTTTGAGGTACTGGAGATTCTTATGGTCTGTAATCACCTGGAAAGGATGTTTAGCTCCCTCCAGCCAGTGTCGCCATTCTTCCAGGGCAAGCTTGATAGCTAATAGCTCCCGATTTCCGATGTCATAGTTCCTCTCCGCCGGGCTGAGCTTCCTTGAGAAATAGGCGCATGGATGGAGTAATGCTGGTGTACCTTGATGTTGTGACAGGATGGCTCCAACTCCAGTTGTCGAGGCATCTACCTCGACCACGAACGGGATTTCAGGATCTGGGTGAGTCAGGAGTGGAGCTTGAGTGAATGATTGTTTGAGGGTTTGGAAGGCTGCATCGGCTTCGGGAGGCCAGGAGAGTTTCTTGGGGTGATTTTTGAGTAGGTTGGTCAGCGGAGCGGTAATGAGACTATAGTTGTGGATGAATCGTCTATAGAAATTGGCAAACCCTAGAAATCGTTGGAGTTCTTTAATAGTTGTTGGTTGTGGCCAGGAGACAACGGCAGTGACCTTCCCCTCGTCCATGCGAACCCCTTTCTGATCAATAATGTACCCCAAGAACTGAACAGATGGTAGGTGGAAGGAGCATTTTTCAGCCTTGAGGTACAATTGATGGTCTCTGAGGGTTTGTAGGACCTCCGCAACGTGGTGGCGGTGTTCGGCCTCACTCCGGGAGTAAATCAGGATGTCATCAATGTAGACTATGACGGAGATATGGAGGAACTCCCGGAGGACTTCGTGAATGAAGTTCTGGAATACAGACCATAGGGCATGACCAGGTATTCGTAGTGCCCTGTAGGGGTCACAAACGCAGTCTTCCACTCGTCCCCCTCACGTATTCTGACCAGATTGTAGGCGCTGCGGAGGTCCAACTTCGTGAAAATCTTGGCGGATCGGAGTTGTTCCAGGGCCGCAGGGACGAGAGGAAGGGGATACCGGAACTTAACTGTTCCTTGATTCAGAACTCGGTAATCGATGCAAGGACGCAGCCCTCCATCCTTCTTGGCCACAAAGAAAAAGCTTGAGGCAGCGGGTGACGTGGACTGGCGGATATACCCCTGACTCAGTGCTTCCTGAATATACTCCTCCATGGCCTTAGTTTTCCGGAAGGGACAACGGGTAGATCCTACCTTTGGGCATAGGAGCGTCTGGCAGCAGGTCTATGGCGCAGTCCCATGGCCGATGTGGAGGTAGCTGGGAAGCTCTCTTGGGGCAAAAAACGTCTTCATATGTGGAGTAGATCTTCGGGATTTGAATGGATTGTTTATTGACTGGACTTTCGACAGACGTGACATAGATGGTAAGTGGTTTCTGAAGTTGAACAGGTAGGTCGGGAAAACATCTGGTTTTGCAGTCTTCACCCCATTTCTTTATTTCTCCTGTGCCCCAAGAGAGGATGGGATCGTGCTTCACCAGCCACGGGCGCCCTAGAATGATGCCCATGGATGCACCCTCCAGAACCAGAAATTGGATCTCCTCCTTGTGGAGCAATCCCACTTGGAGATAGATAGGTTCACATTTGCGATGGATACGTGCCTGGGAACGGATTGCGTTGGTTATGGGTTGGATCTGGTAGACGTGCGTCGAGGCTTCGGTGTTAAGATGGAGCTGGCGACAGAGGGCGTACGAGATGAAATTTCCAGCTGACCCGGAGTCGATGAGGGCCGTGACTGAAACAGATACAGAAGGGGTAGTTAACTGGACATTGGTGGTGAGAGGATGCATTTTTTCAATGGGGGAACTGAATACACTCACCAAGGGACGTGCTGGACGAATGGGACAGTCCAGCCTGACATGTCCTTCGGCACCACAGTACATACATAGACCCCGGGTCAGCCTCCTCTGTCGCTCAGTGATGGTGAGTCTACCAGATTCCACGATCATTGGTTCAGGTTCTGGAGGGACTGCTGGCTCTGGCGAACGGAGGAGTGCTTGGGGAACAGGTGGAAGATCGTGCTGGTACACCCTCAGACGATCGGAACAGCGGAGGGATAGTTGGATGAATTTCTCCAACCCCAAGGTATCGTCGAGGGCTGCTAGCTGTAGTCGGAGGCTGGGCTCCAGTCCGAGCCGGTAGGTGGTGAGGAGAGATCGCTCATTCCATCCGCTAGCAGCAGCCAGAGTACGGAACCGGAGCGCATAATCCTGAGTGGACATGGCTCCCTGTTTGAGATGGTATAACTGTTCTCCAGCTGCTACTTCTGCATCTGCGCGACCAAAAACCTCCTTAAAGTACTTGGTGAAGGCTTGAATGGAGCTGGTTACCGGCCCAGACTGTTGCCAAATGGTTTCTGCCCACCGAAGAGCCGATCCAGAGAGAAGGGAGATGATGAATGCGATTTTGGACCGATCTGTGGGATATAACTCAGGTTGCATGGTGAATATGAGAGAACATTGCAAAAGAAATCCATTGCACTCCTCCGCCCCGCCAGAGTAGGGCGCTGGTCGAGCCATGGGACTGGATGAGTGGGTGGACGGTGAAGAAGTGCTCGGTGCTGGTGGTGCTTCGGGAAGTGGAGTAGATGGTAACAAAACTCTCTTCAATGAGTCCACCAACTCTTGAATGGGATCGTGAGTGCTCATGCTGTTGATTGTAGAGGTCCGGTCTTCTGTTATGGGAAGCAGACGGACAAGGAAGGTGAGTGAGTTATTAACAATGTTTATTTGTAACACATGAGCACATCAGGAGAACGGAGGAGAAGTGAGTGGAGTCCGGTTGTGCGGATGATCCTTGGTGGCAGGCTGGATGACTGATACTGAGGGAGACCGAATGCACACACCAGAAGGCTTGCGGGGAAGACAGACTGTTGACAAACACAAGGCAGACAGGACACCGGGAACACTGGACAAACTAGGAGAGACAGAGAGCAGATAAGTACAATATACTGATATCGAGTGTTAGTGATTACCAGGAGGTGTTCACTCAGAGTCCGCTTCGTAGGAACGAGACCGGACACTGAGTGAAGTGAGGTGTGTGCTTATATAGTGACTAAGTGATTGGGTGCAGCTGTGTGTGGTTAATACTCAGGTGATGGTGATCTTTGCGTGATGCTGGTGGAAGAGCCTGGCCAATCCGTGACAGGTTTTTGGGTTAATTTTACCTATATTGTTTTGATCTATTTACAAGTAGAATTTTGTTCTTCATTTGTTTTTTGTGGTAAAATAGCAAGGAATATGCAGAAGAAATTCATCTTGGATGTTTGTTTGGATTAATATTACCAGATTTCACTTTGCTCAAAGGACAAGGAGCTTTGTAGGTTCTCTTTAGACTTTTTATTTTAACACTAAAATAGCAAGGGATTCATTGGTTTCGCAATGGTTTTTGGCTAATATTCTCCTTTAAATTTTTGTGGTAAAATAGCAAGCAATGTGCGGACAAAGTTAGTTTTGCATTGTTTCTGGCATAACGTCACCCAATGACACTTTGGTCGGAGGAAAAAGAGATGTCTTTGTTGCTTATTTCTTTACTTTGTTTGACTTTTTGTAGTGAAATAGCAAGGAATGTGAGGGAGAAATTGGTATTGCATGTTTTTGGGCTAGACTTGCTTAGCTCTAAGGACAAGATGTTGTTTGTTTTGGTTGCCTTTTAACTTTGTTATAAAATAGCAATATACTTGAATTTTGGAATTGATTTCTTTAGGCTAATATTACCCAAGACACTTGGCTCTGTGTAAGAAACGTTACCTTTATGTTGTGAAATGGGAAGAAATGTGAGACATAATTTCTATTATTTTTTTGGGGTGGTGGTGGGGGGTGGGGGGGTGTAATTTTACCCATGAGACTTTTAAGCTGTTTACAATATTTTAACTATAATTACTATAATTTACAGGGCTCAAAATTAATATTTTTGCTTTGGACATATACCTTATTATTTGCATACGTCTTTTTAATAGCAATACTGCTCTCTTCATGAGTTGAAAAATTAGTTTAATCTTAGTCAGTGCAAGCCCTTTTGCGATGGTGTACGATATAGCTGCCACTTGCATGGCTAACAGCATCTGGCGATTAAATGAAGGATTAAACAGAACCTCTTGTGCTTAAAATGTGTTGATGTGGCAAACAGTTACCTAAAAATTTCGTCCCACAGACTTTACAGTGAATGCTTTAGTTATTTTCATAGCGGACTTGAATCCACTGGAAGTCTTTTATCCTCTCTTCAAAAAGTGTAGATGGTGGATTAACATTCACCACATGATCAGTAATCAGATGTGCCATTATTTGTTGCTTTAGGTGGTTTCTAAAACTAAATCTGTCAGTGTTGTTTTCATTCGCATCTTCAGCGCGAATTAATAGCAATATCTCTAGTCATCTAAAGACAGAAAGCGTTGACTGAGTGATTGACAGCTTATTTTAACCAATCCATTCACGTTCAGCTCTAGAGCTGTGGGCCAATAAGAAGAGCGTGAACGCGCCAAGGCGGGGCAAGCATTACAGGCTTTGTTTACTGCAGCAAGTTGACATGACAACAGTTTTAAACTGTTCCTGAGTGCTGCGTTTCATTTGCAAAGATGCATTCTGCCTGAATGTGTCCTAAATACTTTATGATTTCATCCTGATATTTTTGACGTTTCCTACTTTTGTCTGATGGGGTCTTGCTCTTATGCTTAGTCAAAGTAGACGGTTCCGGTTTTCACATCCAGATGCGTGCTGTATTGATAACTAGCGATTTATTCACTGCACAGTTATGATGTTCTATTCACTTTTTTTAAATACTAATCAGTAATATCTTTTAAAAAATCTGAAAATATTAGCTTTCACTTGGAATACTGAAAAGTATATATTATAATCACTGAAAATTACACTATTTTTAAATCACTCTCACAACCCCTTGAAATTATTTTGCGACCCCCGTAGGGGTCGCGACCCCCAGTTTGAGAACCACTGCTGTAAGTAAAAGGAGAGGTTTGATGTTCTCTTTCAACTTTTGAGGTAAAATAGCAATGAATGTGTGGCAGAAGTTGGTATTGGATGATTTTGGGCAAATATTTCCCAAGACACTTTGCTCTGTGTAATAAAAAAGTTTGCATTGTCTCTCCTTTGACTTTTTGTAGTGAAGTGGCAAGTAATGTGAGATAATTTGTATCTCATGTTTTATTTGTGTGATAATTTTACACATGACATATTGCTCTAAAGAAAGGAAGTTGTTAGGGATGGGTATCGTCAAGGTTTTAACACTATTACTACTTTTATCAATACCGCTTATCAGTTTGGTACTTTAACGGTACTCTTATCGGTACTTTCTGTAGTGTTTTAATTTTTAAATGATAAAAACATATTCGAACAGAATTAACATCACTTCATTTTATTATTACTATGCATTTAAATTACCACATTTTTAGCATTTAACCCTGAATACAGCACATGAGGTGCACCTGAAGTGATCATTGTCAGTTTATCCTGTTGTTCAGCTGCAAGAAATAGAGGCTGTTTTTAAAATATAAATTTCATGTGTTGGTTAGGACAAAAACTCCTTTTAATATTGTAAATATTTCTTCTAATGGGTGCCGTTTCTTTTATTTAGAACACGACTTAAATCAGCCTTGAATCAGCCTTTAGACTTGATAGTGAGGCACACTCCTGTTGGTGTAATCAATCTGGCAACCTGCTATTGCACGTGTTTTGAATCAGGAATGCAACACCTAGTTCAACCACTGTCAAACTTATCAAAACTCCTCTTCCTGTTGGTTTAATCAATCTGGCAACCTGCTATTGCATGTGTTTTGAATCAGGAATGCAATACCTTGTTCAACCACTGTCAAACTTACTTATCAAAACTCCTCCTCCTGTTGGTGTAATCAATCTGGCAACCTGCTATTGCACGTGTTTTGAATCAGGAATGCAATACCTTGTTCAACCACTGTCAAACTTATCAAAACTCCTCTTCCTGTTGGTTTAATCAATCTGGCAACCTGCTATTGCATGTGTTTTGAATCAGGAATGCAATACCTTGTTCAACCACTGTCAAACTTACTTATCAAAACTCCTCCTCCTGTTGGTGTAATCAATCTGGCAACCTGCGCTTGTATGTGTTTTGAATCAGGAATGCAACACCTAGTTGACCCCTGTCATACTTACTTATCAAAACTCCTCCTCCTGTTGGTTTAATCAATCTGGCAACCTGCTATTGCATGTGTTTTGAATCAGGAATGCAATACCTTGTTCAACCACTGTCAAACTTACTTATCAAAACTCCTCCTCCTGTTGGTGTAATCAATCTGGCAACCTGTGCTTGCATG
The DNA here is from genome assembly GCF_903798145.1 of Danio aesculapii. Lineage (NCBI taxonomy): Eukaryota > Metazoa > Chordata > Actinopteri > Cypriniformes > Danionidae > Danio > Danio aesculapii. The sequence continues at coordinate 14,391,867 of NC_079457.1, read as the reverse complement.
TGTTTTGAATCAGGAATGCAATACCTTGTTCAACCACTGTCAAACTTTCTTATCAAAAGTACACTTTTACCGGAGAACATATGCATATAAGGGGCAACAAATTTAATGCGGCTATTTTTGTTTTTTGAGCAGGATCTCGGCAGCACAGGAGGACCTCCTCGAAATTGGAAGGGAATTGGTATCGCCATGGTGGTCATCCTGGGGGTCATGTCTCTTGTGACCCTTTCCATTTTTCTCCTCACACCCGGTAAGATGGAGACGTAAGCAGTAAATAAATATAAATTGAATGAAATGAGAACCAAGCATACAAAGAGAGATCAGCTACAGTAATAGAAGAAAGAGATGGGGGGAAAATAACAGAAGATTATGGGTTTATGTGAGCGCCAGAGAGCTCATATATAAGACATCCATCCTCTAACAAAAACACAAAAAGACAAGTGGAAACAAAGCAAGCAACACACACACACAAACACATGAAAAAAAGGATTTTAAAAGAGCTTGTGTTTTTGTTTTGAATGCAATCAACATAAATTTCTATAACTTAATCCGTTTGCATTGGGACTTCATACATAATTTGTCTTTGTTTTGTTCATTGAGCGTTTTTATTTCCCTGTATGCTTTGTGTGGAGCTGAATAGGGAGTGTAAATGTTGAATTTATGTGTAATTATTTTCTGTGTTTCTGAGTAAGACGAGTAAAGGGAGTGTGTGTAATGATCTGTTATGTTGGAATAGAGAGGAGTTTAGGCATTATTGTGAGCAGGCAAATGGACAAAGCCAAGTTACATCCGCTTTTGGCTCTTGGCAAGGGTTCATTTTGGACACGGCAAACACCATAACAGAAGTTCTAATCCCAGCATAGCAAAACATTAAAAATTAATGGGATTTTCTTTTTAAAACTTACAATTGAAATGACTTTTTCCCTTAGTTTGGCTGGAATAAAAGCAGTTTAAACTTTTTTTTTGAGGTCAATATTATTAGCCCCCTTAAGATTTGTTTATTCAGTTGGCTACAGAACAAACCACTGTTGTCTAATAACTTGCTTCAGGGTGTCTGCGGGGTCTTAAGTTCCAACAAAGGCTCATTCTGAAAACGTAGCCCTATATACATTTCTGGAGATCGCGACTTATGTTGCCAGAGGTACGTATGGCTGCATTTTGTCTTTAAAACGAAAGATACAGGGTGATATGATACAGTTCCTTTTCGCGCTTACCAGCTGACCGCTTTCCTCCATATGGACGGCGTTCCCGCTGTTACCAGTTTGTCCAGTAGCTTGACATGTACTTCGGCCGCATTGAGACGCAAAGAGGAGTTGACCATGACGACGGGGTTCGAGTCTGGTAAAGAACGGTTCCACAAAGCGGCTAAGACAAAAACAAAAGCCAAAAAATTAAATAAACAAGTAAATAACTGTCATGGATTGGTCAGGCTCTCACGACCCCCACTCACGAAGATCACCATCACCTGACTTCTAATGAGCACACAGCTGCATCACATTCACGAGCACCAGATAAAAGCACAGCACTCCAGTCGCTCATTGTCCGGGCTCGTCTCGACGAAAGCGGACAACTGAGCGACCACTCAGCGTAGTCATCCTCAGCTAAAACAAACGATTTACTTACCTGTTCTCTTTGTATTCCTCCTAGTCTTCCTGGTCCTCCCGAATCGTCCTGTCTTCCAGTCCTTCCAAGTCTGTGTCATCCTCTGTCAGCTGTATCTGGTGTGTGCTGTCCATCCTCGTGTATTCCTGTTACCCAGCCACGGAGGAAAAGACCCCAACATCATTCCCGATCCTCCTGGCTATCCTTCATGTGCTCCTTGTTGTCATTTAATAAACACCCTAACGTTTCCTTACCTCTGTCTCCTGTCCGCTTCATAACAGAAGCCCGGACCAATAACGACGACAACATGAGCACCCCCGATCACCTTCAAGAGCTGGTGGACCAGTTGAAGCGGATTCTACAGCCACCAGCTCCACTTTCCAACGCACCACCAGCACCGAGCACTTCCGCCTCCACAGTTTCTTCTTCGGCCCTTCCTTCCAGTCCCATGGCCCGACCAGCGCCCTACTCAGGCGGAGCGGGGGAGTGCAATGGTTTTCTGTTACAATGTTCCCTCATATTCGAAATGCAACCTTCTCTATATCCCACAGATAAGTCGAAGATCGCCTACATCGTATCTCTACTCTCTGGACCTGCACTTAAATGGGCTGAGACGATCTGGAACCAAGCCGGGCCGGTCATGAATTCCATCACTACCTTCACGGAGTATTTCAAAGAGGTGTTTGGACGTTCTGATGGGGAAGTAGCCACTGGAGAGCAGCTGTATCATCTAAAGCAAGGTACTCTATCTACACAGGAATATGCTCTCCGGTTTCGCACTCTAGCAGCTGCAAGTGGATGGAATGAGAGATCGTTGTTGACCACGTACCGGCTCGGCTTGGAACCCACTCTCCGAATCCAACTGGCCACATTAGATGATACAATGGGTCTGGAGAGATTCATCCAACATTCTCTCCGATGTTCCGATCGTCTCCGTTCCTATCAACAGGACACCATCACCCCCTCGTCTGCACTCCTCCAATCGCCTGAGTCAACAGCCTCTCCAGAACCAGAACCCATGATAATAGAGTCTGGAAGACTGACATCAGCGGAACGACAGAGGAGGCTGACCCGGGGTCTGTGTCTATACTGCGGTGTCAGTGGACACACCCGTATGGAGTGTCCCCTTCGTCCCATTCGGACTTCAGTGAGTGTATTCAGTACGAATATTGAACAATGTAAACCACTTACTACCACCGTACAAATAACTACTGCCTCTATTTCTCTCCTTGTCACAGCCCTCATCGACTCCGGGTCAGCAGGGAACTTCATCTCCCAATCCCTCTGTCGTCAACTCCACCTCCGTACTGAGGCGTCCTCGCATATATACCAGATACAACCGATAACCCAGTGCACTCGATCTTCGACCCGTATCCATCGACAATGCGAGGACATCCTTCTTCAAGTGGGGTTGTTACATCAAGAGAGGATTCAATTTCTGGTTCTGGAGGGAGCAAATATGGACATCATTCTAGGGCGCCCGTGGCTGGTGAAGCACGATCCCATCATCTCTTGGGGCACAGGAGAGATAAAGAAATGGGGATCTGGATGTACACCTGCCTGTTTTCCAAATCTCCCTCTTCAAGGTCGGAACCCCATTTCTTTGTTTGCAACATCGGTCGAGAGCCCTCCTGAGAAGCAGTCTATCCACATTCCTAAGGAGTACAGCTCCTTTCATGATGTCTTCTGCCCCAAGAGAGCTTCCCAGCTACCGCCGCATCGGCCATGGGACTGCGCGATCGACCTAGTTCCAGATGCCCAGTTGCCAAGAGGTAGGATCTACCCGCTCTCGCTTCCAGAGAATCCGGCAATGGAAGATTACATAAGGGAGGCTCTGAGTCAGGGGTACATACGTCACTCAAAATCACCAGCCGCCTCAAGCTTCTTCTTTGTGGCCAAGAAGGACGGAGGGCTGCGTCCATGCATCGACTACAGGGTCCTAAATAACGGTACAGTAAAATACCGATATCCCCTTCCTCTGGTACCAGCCGCTTTGGAACAGCTCCGAGAAGCTAAAGTCTTCACTAAATTGGACCTCCGCAGCGCGTATAATCTGATAAGAATACGTGAGGGGGACCAATGGAAGACAGCATTCGTGACCCCTACTGGCCACTATGAATATGAGGTCATGCCTTACGGTCTGGTCAACGCCCCCTCCGTATTCCAAAACTTCATTCATGAAGTCCTCCGGGAGTTTCTTCACCACTGTGTAATAGTGTACATAGATGACATCCTCATTTACTCCCGGAGTGAGGCCGAACATCGCCAACACGTTGCGGAGGTCCTACACACATTGAGAGAACATCACCTCTACCTCAAAGCGGAGAAATGCTCATTCCACCAGAAGTCGATTCATTTCTTGGGATACATCATTGACCAAACCGGTATACGTATGGATGGGAAGAAAATTGAGGCTGTTCTATCCTGGTCAGAACCCACTTCCATTAAGGAGCTCCAGAGGTTTCTTGGGTTTGCTAACTTTTATAGACGGTTTATCAAGGACTACAGCAGGATTACATCACCTCTCACTAATCTCCTCAAGGGTAAACCCAAAGGACTGGAGTGGACCAAAGAAGCAGCCGCAGCCTTCCGCCTTCTTAAGAAGGAGTTCACAAGGGCCCCACTCCTGACTCATCCTGACCCAAATCTTCCTTTCGTGGTGGAAGTGGACGCATCCACCACCGGCGTCGGGGCAGTATTATCTCAACATCATGATACACCGCCCCGACTGCATCCCTGTGCCTATTTCTCTCGGAAGTTGAGCCCGGCGGAGCAGAATTACAGCATAGGAGACAGGGAGCTTCTAGCAATCAAGCTAGCCTTGGAGGAGTGGCGTCACTGGTTGGAGGGAGCCAAACATCCGTTCCAGGTGATCACAGATCACAAAAACCTCCAATACATCAAAGAGGCCAAGAGACTATGTCCACGTCAAGCCAGATGGTCACTTTTCTTCTCACGTTTTGATTTCTCCATTTCCTATCGTCCAGGACCCAAGAATCTAAGAGCAGACGCTCTCTCTCGTTTACACGAGCATCACGATCATGAAGAACTCCCAACGAAGATTCTTCCCGAACACATCTCCATTTGTCCGATCACCTGGAACGCTCCTCCAGTCGTTGCCACTCCGGAAGCCCCTGCTCCGCCGGGATGCCCTCCTCATCGGCAGTTCATACCACCTGAACACCGGGTAGATCTGATCCACTCCTTACATACCTCGCTAGGCACTGGACATCCAGGGATCAACAATACTCTCTCGCTAGTATCCCAACGATTCTGGTGGCCAAACATGGCAAGGGATGTGAGGCAATATGTTCAGGGCTGTAAGGACTGTGCCCAATCCAAGAGCCCACGTCATCTACCCGCTGGAAAGCTCCATCCCTTGCCGATTCCGAACCGTCCCTGGTCACACCTAGGAGTGGACTTTATCACTGACCTCCCTTCGTCAGAAGGTAATACCTGTATTCTAGTCATAGTAGATAGATTCTCAAAGTTTGTCAACTAATCCCTCTGAAAGGTCTTCCCACAGCCTTTGAAACTGCCGACAATATCTTTAATCAAGTCTTCAGGTCATTTGGTATTCCAGAAGATATTGTGTCGGACAGAGGTCCACAGTTCATCTCACGTCTATGGAAAGCCTTCTTCAAGCTCCTAGGTGTGGCCGTCAGCCTCTCTTCTGGATATCATCCCCAAACCAACGGGCAGACAGAGAGGAAGATTCAGGAGGTGGGACGGTTCCTGAGGACCTTCTGCAGTGGTCACCAGAACTCCTGGAGCCAGTATTTGGGCTGGGCAGAATATGCCCAAAATTCACTGCGGCAACCCTCCACCGGACTCACGCCATTCCAGTGCGTCCTGGGCTTCCAACCACCGCTCTTTCCCTGGGATGGCGAACCATCTGATGTCCCCGCAGTGGATCACTGGTTCCGGGAGAGCGAGAGAGTCTGGGACGAGGCTCATCAACATCTGCAGAGGGCAGTCCGTCGAAGCAAGGTAACCGCCGATAGGAGAAGGTCTGAAGAACCCAGATACACACCCGGACAAAAGGTGTGGCTATCCACCCGGGACATACGCATGCGACTGCCCTCTCGCAAGTTAAGTCCCCGATTTGTTGGTCCCTTCACCATCGTGGAACAGGTTAACCCCGTCACCTACAAACTACAATTACCCTCTCACTACCGTATTCACCCTACATTCCACGTATCACTCCTGAAACCCTATCACGATCCTGTTCTTCCCTCCACAGAGCCTGACCACGAAGAGGAACCCCCTCCTCCACTGCTCCTAGAAGAAGGAGCCGTCTACGCAGTGAAGGAGATCTTGCGTTCCCGACGTCGTGGTGGCCAGTTGGAGTACCTGGTGGACTGGGAAGGGTACGGCCCCGAAGAAAGGACATGGGTTCCCAGAGCTGATATTCTCGATCCTAGTCTCATGGTGGAGTTTCATGAGAGCCACCCTGAGTTCCCAGCGCCTAGAGGCAGAGGGAGACCACCACGGCGTCGGAGGTGTCGGCCCTCAGGAGCGGGCCCTGGGGAGGGGGGTACTGTCATGGATTGGTCAGGCTCTCACGACCCCCACTCACGAAGATCACCATCACCTGACTTCTAATGAGCACACAGCTGCATCACATTCACGAGCACCAGATAAAAGCACAGCACTCCAGTCGCTCATTGTCCGGGCTCGTCTCGACGAAAGCGGACAACTGAGCGACCACTCAGCGTAGTCATCCTCAGCTAAAACAAACGATTTACTTACCTGTTCTCTTTGTATTCCTCCTAGTCTTCCTGGTCCTCCCGAATCGTCCTGTCTTCCAGTCCTTCCAAGTCTGTGTCATCCTCTGTCAGCTGTATCTGGTGTGTGCTGTCCATCCTCGTGTATTCCTGTTACCCAGCCACGGAGGAAAAGACCCCAACATCATTCCCGATCCTCCTGGCTATCCTTCATGTGCTCCTTGTTGTCATTTAATAAACACCCTAACGTTTCCTTACCTCTGTCTCCTGTCCGCTTCATAACAATAACAGGGTGAGAATGTGGTAAAATCTGAAGACGTGGTAAAAATCAGATGAGGGCTTTTACTTTTCTGGATTGCTTTTGAAAACACTATTGGTTGGGTTTAGTGAAAGAGGAGGGTGGGTCAGTCAATCGGTCAGTCAGTTGACAGCGGCCTCTAGTGGATTCACGTGAGAACCCCAGGAGCAAATGGCACTAGTGAGAGAAATTTGAGATCTCAAATAGCGTACACAGAGGCCTCTCGTGGAATTGCGAAAACAAAACCTGCAAAAAAACATACCTTCTGGGACGTATTTGGTGCTCTCCAGAAATGTATATAGCAGTACACTTTCAGAATGAGCCTAGGTTCCTTAAATTACTGAAACTAAATTTTAGGCCTTAAAAAATAGAAATACAGAAATATTGTGTTGTTGGTCTTAATCATTTAAACGTGTTTTAATTTTCGTATGTCCATGAAAAGCTACTCATTCAGGCCGAAACCTTATAATCACCAGCAATATATCTCAATAAAACTTTTAATATAAGTTTCATTTTTAACTTTTTACCAATAAAGTTTAATTATTGTCCTTACAATAACATTAGTTTAAAAGTTCTCTATTTATTTAATGGTGAGGACCCTGATCTGGACAGACAGTTGTCCATGTATTTAACTTTTTGTAAAAGAAATGTCACGAAAAAAAAAGAGCATTTATAAAACCAAAGTTTGCTTGTTTTTACCCATTATTTAAAATATGTGGCTCAGAAATAACTAAATTAGAATTTTTTTAGAAAAGAATAGTAAAAATCTTTTCCTTTTCCATTAGAAAAAAATCCTTATAGTGTTTAACCCCATATAAGTCTGAAATTTCATTAATAAGTGTATTACGCCCCAAGTCTAGGGGAGAACAACATGGGCATAATAAACGAAAAAGGTTGTGGGTAGTGGATCCCCCCCCCACCCCCCCCCCCCCCCACCCCAAAAAAAAAAAAAACAACTTATGCAAAAGATCCCCTTTGGTCGACAACCAAACGTGGACACTCAGTTGAAAATAAATAACAAACAAAAGAATCTGCAAAGTAAATGAACTAAATTACCTGTATATATTAAAAGAAAAATACAGGACGCCTACCTTCTTCCCTTAACATAAACAAAGTCAAAAGTAATCAAATAAATAAGCAGGCCACCCCTGCAAGCTCAAACTCTCAAAAAGTTGCAAGCATACATAAACAGTTGTACAAGACTAAAGGTTGGTCGTCAGCCTAAGGGGTTGGGAAATCCAAGAGCTCTCCACACCCAGCAACCGTCACACCATAAATGAGCTCCCCGAACCCTACCGGAAGTTATCTTTTATAGGTCTCCACGACCAGCAGCCAATCAGAGCCTGGATCATATTAGAATAGGAGCCTATGGAATAATAGAAAACAACACAAGAAGGCGGGACAAAGAAAAAAAGACACATGCAATGCGCAACAAAAATAAATAAATAAATAAACTTTAGTCCTAACAAATGGTCATAAAAAGGTTTTAAAAAGTCTTAAATTTGATTTTTGAATTCTGCAGAAATCCTGTCGCTTAATTAACCTGACATACCTAATTAACCTAGTTAAGCCTTTGATTTGCACTTTAGGCTGAATACTAGTATCTTGAAAAATACGTAAAATATCATGTACTGTCATCATCAAAGACAAAAGAAATTAGTTATTAGAGATGAGTTATTAAAACTAATAAGTTTAAAAATGTGTTGAAAAAATCTTCTCTCCATTAAACAGCACTTGGGAAATTATTTTAAATAAGAATCACTTGGCTAATTGTAAAGAATCTATAAATCTGTTTTCTTTGAACTAAAACTAATCTATTCTCTGTGTAAAAATGCTATGAAAAAACTATTACTGAATGCCTATTTAAGAAATGCAGTGTGTGGAATCACTGTTCACAATGATATTATATTATTTTTCTTATGATATTTGCATTAGTAACATCAAGATTAGATTTGTTAGATGATTTTTCATGTTGTAAATATTTCTCCTCAGGAGTTGTGTTTGTTCTCAACCGCCTGCCTGATCTTGTATTTCAGACGAGTCTCATCTCCTGCGGTTGTCTCGTCTCACTCTGGAGAACCTGGAGAGCGAGGATTTCCAAATTCACGACCCCTGTGCAACATGGCTAAATGGTGAGAACTCATATTGTATAAAGAGCGTTTAAGTGAATGCTTTAACTTCATTGATTTGGACATGAAAGCTCCTGGAGTGTAACAATTCAGTGTGTTGAAATGCAACAGGGGAGCTGTGTTTTTCGACTAATAGTTAAAATATTCAGGTTACTCTTCAATAAATGTAGCAGTAATTCAGTCTGCATTTCAGTTTGCATTCAATTTCAATTGTACAGCATGCAAGATTAAGATTAGTGGATCATAATATATTGAAAATGTGTTTATAAAGAGGTGCCTGGATGGTAGAATAATTCAAGTTTAAAAATCTCTTCATGATTTTAAGTGTAATGTGGCCCATTACACTTAGTTTGAAGAGAGAGTACGATATAAAGTACTATTTCCAAAAGGTAATCTCTGTTTATATATATTTTTTTACTTGGGAATGTGAGGCCAAATCTGCCCTATTGAAATATAAAAATCTAACATTATAACGTGTAAAATAAAAGAAAATTTCTATTAAGGATTAGGGTTGGGCATCATTTTAGTTTTTTCAATTTCGATTCAGTGCATGCCAACCCTTTTAGGATATTTTAGGATATTTGCCGATACTGATTTCAACATCTTAAATAACTTTCTGTCAATTCTGACACCGATATTAGTCAATTGCATTAAGTACTATATAGTACAAGTTAGTATTTTTCTCTGTTGAATACATTTTACTGAACATGGATTGGATGCTTGAGCACACCATCTGCTTTTCTGATGCATATCTTGTCCATATTTTGTCCATATTTTTATCATATTTTGTACATATTAGATGCAGGTCTAATATTTTGTACAGAAACGATAAAATGTTATTTTGTTATATTATTATTATTATTGTTATATTACAATGTTATATTTGCTAGTATTATAAAACATGCAACTTAGCTTTCATTTCATTGCTAATAGCTTTAAATAAATCCAATATCAGCCAATAAGTATTGGCATCTGATACATTTGTTCATGCCTATTTTATATATACAGTTGATGTCAGAATTATTAGCCCCCTTTGTATATTTTTCCCCCAATTTCTGTTTTACGGAAAGATTTTTCAACACATTTGCTAAATAAAATAGTTTTAATAACTCATTTCTAATAACTGATTTATTTTATCTTTCCCAAGATGACAGTACATAATATTTTACTAGATATTTTTCAAGATACTAGTGTTCAGATTAAAGTGACATTTAAAGGCTTAACTAGGTTAATTAGGCAAGTTAGGGTAGAGGTTATTGCACACTGAATACAAAACATTCCTTCTGTAATTTTTTGCAGGTTAAATAATAAATTACCTCAGAAACTTTTACAACACCTCAGAAACTTTTGTCCGTCATAAAAAAATTCCAACCAAGTTAAATTTTTTGCTTTTTTTGCATCCGAAAAATTGCTTTGAGAGGTGTTTATGACAAACATAGTGCATGATATAAGACATAATGCGGCGGACAGTTGAGAACCCGTATGCTGGATTCTGTGACTGGCGCACCTCTCTCCTGCTGATGCTTGCATTTGACATACTCATGAACATTATAATCGCCTCATGGTCTGCTTCGGTCCACTGCTCCGACACGTCAACGCGGCCGCCATCTATTATAATGTCTGTAGATACTGCCAGTCTCTGTTCCGGATTTGTTTATGTACAAACCACCTGTAGAAAACACACTATTTCTCTAACTGACACTTTAACTCACATTTGCACCAGTTTTGTACAGCTACACTTACTATCACTCCATATCTAAAAAAAACCAAACACTGTGCATTTATGAAGTGTGTTTCACACAGGTGAGTGGGCTTGACAAACCACCTGTAGAAACACTCTTCTTTCTCTGGAAGAAGAAAACACTTTCCTCTCCTTACTCTAGTACTTAATGTTCTGAGCACTAACAGTTCCTTTGTGTGACTAGCACTTCTTGTTTGTATTGCACCTTCTTGTTGAATCGCTGAATGCCTCCTCAATTGCAACTAACTTTAGACAAAAGTGTCAGCTAAATGACTACATTTAAATGCCAATGACCAATTTTGCAACATAGGCTCATTCTGAAAACGTAGCCCTATATATATGATTCCTGTGACGCTCCAGGGACAGACGAATCTTCGCTGAGGCCAGCTTCCAGCCTCTGCCGCTGAGACTGCAGCTCTGCACAAGACGTTTGGCCAGCGGAGAAATTAAAATGGTCGTGCCCAACAAAGGTTTTTTTCTTCACTTTCACCAATTAGTGAAGTTTTTTTTCCATGTCGCCACTAGCTTGCATGGTTCGGGATCTGTAAAGCTGCGCATCGTTGGATTTGCTCTTCAGTGTTTGGACTCTCAGTAGTGATTATTTAACCACACTGAACTGAGCTAAACTGAACTGAACTTAAACACTAAAAACTGAACTACACTGTTCCTATTTACTATGACCTTTTATGTGAAGCTGCTTTGACACAATCTACATTGTAAAAGCGCTTTACAAATAAAGGTGAATTGAATTGAATTGAATTGAATTGAATTAAATTGAATTAAATTGAATTAAATTGAATACATTCCTGGAGATTGTGAATTATGTAGCGACACGACAACGGGGTTTGAGTCTGGTGAAGGACAGTTCCAGATAGCAGGTAAGACAAAAACAGAAGCCAAAAAGTAAAATAAACAAGTAGATAACAGGGTGAGAATGTGTAATCTGAAAACATGATAAAAATCAGGCGAGGGCTTTTCTTTTTCTGGACTGCTTTTTAAAACTGAAAAGGCTATGGGTGGGTCAATCGGTGCTTTTGAAAACACTATTGGTTGGGTCAGTCGATCAGTCAGTCAGTCATTCAGTGAGTCAGTGGACAGCAACCTCTGGTGGATTCACGCGAGAACAGCAGATGTGAATGGCACTCGCGAAAATTTGAGATCTGAAAAAGCATACACAGCGGCCTCTGATTGATCCAAAAACTGCAAAAAAGCGTAGCTCCTAGGATGTATTTGGCACTCACCAGAAATGTATATGGGGTACATTTTCAGAATGAGCCCAGGTTGCAATTTTGTGAGCTGTAACATAAAACTAAAATAACGAATAGTGGAACAAATTACTGCTGGCAGTTTATAAATTAATAATACTTCTTGAGAAAATAGTACATATAATAAATTCATTTTGAGTAACTGACCCAACACTGGTCTATCTTCAGGTCAGGCTGAAGCTCAGCTATTGAATGCTGATTTTTTTTTTGTTTTTGTTTTACAGAGCATGAAGTGTCACTCTGCAGCCAGGAAGGTCATGTTTTAATTCACAATCTCAGCACCAATCTCACCACCACACTATTGGACAACAGCACACTGGTGAGTGCACACTTACACATGCATGCACTCACATAAAAACCAGTAACATAGTAAATAATGGCCATGCAGACACACACACAGACAGTCTCATCTCCGTCCCCAACCACCAACGTAGAGAATTACAACCCCCTTGAGGCATGTGAGCAGGACAAGACGCACAACTCCATTAGCTCCATTCTCATGGAGCCTGACAAATGGGTCAGTCCTTAGAGCAAGGCTACGCACTGGTAGACAGGCGTCTTTAAAGAAAGCATAGCTAAAAATGAGCAAAGAGAATTCTCAAATAGCATTACGGCTTCCGAGGCTCTGACAGTTAATGCTGCGTTTTTTATTCCAGCTTTCTCCCCAGTTGATCCCATAGCATGTGTGTTCAAAGAGACTGTTTCAGCAGGGCCACCCTTTGAACGGTGACAGTGAGAAACATATATGGGTCATTGCCTCAGATGCTTAATGCAATGCTGTCGAGATGGCAGATACTTCTGCTCTACAGCTCCTCCCACACTGTCAACAGTGTTACTCTTGTCTTATTGGCTTTATGCCACAACAGCATTTATTTACTAAAATGCACTTTCTGCAGTCTTGGTTTGTAAATGATTGCATTTGAGAAGGAAGAATGCAAGTTGTGGAATGATATAAAATGGATGTAAAAGTACAATGAGGGGTACCACAAGGCACAGTACTTGGTCCCTTGCTTTTTCCTTTATGCTACAGCTATAAACTATAAAAAAAGATGTCAATGATACACAACTATCTGATTGTGTAGCTGATATTAAAAATTGACTAATAATTTTCTATTACTAAATTCAGATAAAACTGAGGTCTTACTTATTGGACTAAAAAAACACTTGCGCAAAAACCTAGAAAACTGCCTAGCCCTTAATGGATGTTCAGTTAAATTCCCATCATCATTTAAAAAATGTTTGATAACTTCCTGTCATTTGAAGGCCACATTTGACCCATCATATAGCTCACCACTTGGGTGTGAATAATTAGTGAGATAATTTCTATTTATTGGGTGAACTATCCCTTTAAAGGAATAAAACCTTGCACCAGAGTAAACAGTAAAATAATTGACTTAATTTAAAAAAATAAGCTCCAATAATGTACTATATTGCAAAATATATTCTCTGTTTTTTAAATGAAAATAAGTGTTGGAAAATGACAATGGAAGTCTATGGAATAAGGCATTACACAGATAAATGTTACAACTGCAATATATTGGAAGCAAATATTAAATATTAAACTATATATATATATATATAGAGTTGAAGTCTGTTAGAATAGAATTTCTGTTTAACGGAGAGAATAGTTTTTCACACATTTCTAAACATAATAGTTCTAATAACTCATTCCTAATAACTGATTTATTTTATCTTTGCCATGATGACAGTAAATAATATTTGACTAGATATTTTTCAAGATACTTCTATACACCTCAAAGTGACATTTAAAGGCTTAACTAGGTTTATTAGATTAACTAGACAAGTTAAGGTAATTAGGCAAGTTCTTATATAACGATGATTTGTTCTGTAGACTATGGAAAAAATATATAGCTTAAAGGGGCTAATAATTTTGACCTTAAAATGTTTTTATACAAATTTAAAACTGCTTTTATTCTAGCCGAAATAAAATAAATAAGACTTTCTCCAGATGAAAAAATATTATCAGACATAATGTGAAAATTTCCTTGCTCTGTTAAACATCATTTGGGAAATATTTAAAAAGGAGGAAAAATTCAAAAATTTTGGGAAAAATTCAAAGGAGGGCTAATAATTCTGACTTCATCTGTATATATTTGTATGTATGAGCAATATCACACGAGTAGCAGTGCATGTGGCTGTATGCTGGCACTGGTGGGAGGCGTGCGTTGTGCCTTAGTGTCCCATCAGTGATGATATACCGCCACATTGCACTGTTACGAGTGTGATATTGCGTTTTTACAACAGTTTGACTGCATAATCGTATGTATAAAAAAGAAAGTCAAACATGGAGAGTCTCAAAAACCCTTTCGTAAGAGGAACTACTTTCTTCCACCATTCCTTCACATCTGCAGCTGATGTCACAACAGCAGAAACTGTTGCTCATTCACCAACGTCACTTTAGACTTTAGAGCTAGTGTTTGAATGATTCTCTAGTGTAATGTCTAAAGTGATGATAAAACAGGTGATTTTGCTCACACTTTAAGATTATAAGGCTGAACGCCATGAAATGCCATTAGTCTACAGAAATTTCCCAGTATTTCTTTGTTGCAATCAGGAGATCACAATATTACTGTGTTATAAATACAGCACTACAGCATACAAAAGAGAGAGATCGACGTAGAAAGTCATTTACCTGTTTAATAATGATTTGATCAGTTGTAGTTATAAATTACGCTGGTTTTCTCTCAGGGCTTATTATGCAGTTTCTGTCGCCATCTTGTGGATGAACATCATCAACTGTGTGTGCACAAAGACAAGCCGCCAACGCGCTGTCTCTCAGGAATTATAAATATTTTAAAATAGGCACTATCCTTATAAATAAACTGCATAATTGCAATCTAAACAACTAGATTCTCGACAAAAAAAAGCCCTAAAAGTACATTATGTTGCCCAACAGCAGCAATATTTGTCAAACTGTAGAGTGTCCTCTGCTTGTTGCTGTATGTGGGTGGAGTAACACACAAGGGTGGAGGGTTAAGAGGCTGGACGAGTGCTGTTATTTGCAGAATAACGCATGGCTACAGTTCTGACTGGTTCTTGACATTTCAATTCAATATACATTTCCATTCAAAAGAACATTGTACATTATGGTGCTTGTTTTCTTATAAACAAATGGATGAGGGCAAATGGCCTTATAAGACCATAAATGTTGTTTCGTTTTGCTGTTTTAGGATCTGAAGTCGATGAAGTTCCAGGTTTCTGTTGACAAGAGGTTCATCTTGATGGCGTATAATATTCAGCATGTGAGTAATATAAACAGAGAAACACAAATGAGCAGTGATCTTATCTATACATTCATACATTACATGTGTAAGAAAGGTAGGCTAATTTTTCCACTGTTCTAGAAACCACTTTATGTGCCATTGACACACATTCAGTGAACACATCTTAGCATGGTGGGGTCCACACGTTACCCTTTAGTGTTTTTAAATGCTGAACAAGCTATTTTAGCGGTTTTGATAACTTTGGCAGTGATTTTTCAAAATATACAGTACTTTAGCCCTTCAATCAGTCTGATCATTTGCTTCTATGTTTGGATTTATTCGTTTTTTTAACTGCACTGGGGAATGTTCAACTCTGAGTAAAAGGTGTATAAAGGACTCATCTAAATCATAAAAAAAACATAATAGGTTAGCAGATATTTAAAAAACATCCAAAGTCGATATATTTGTTCATCTGAAAAACAATGCTAAAGTCAGTTATTCTTCTTTGAAAATGTGTTCCATGTCAGAAAGTCTGCCTTTGATTCGGTCTGTGTAACGCCCACTGCCAATTTAACCAGTTATATTTCGGCACCCCGGCTTTCCCTCGTAGAAAATACAGCATATTTAGTCAGAGGGACAGGGTGAAAAAAACCCTCTCTATTATTTTGAATTTGCAATGCAAAACAAAAAAAAAAAAGCTAGAAAACTAGTTTAACCACTAGGGGTCAATCCTACATACACTGCCTGACAAAAGTCTTGCCGTTGTTCCCAGTTGTAAAAGCAACAAATAATAACTTGATTTCTCATGAAAAGTGGCAGAAGGTAGATTTTTTTGATGAATCATCTGTTGAACTGCATCCCAATATTCACAAATACTGCAGAAGACCTATTGGAACCCACATGGACCCAAGATTTTCATAGATATCAGTCAAGTTTGGTGAAGAAAAAATCATGGTTTTGGGTTACATTCAGTATGGGAGCATGCGAGAAATCTGCAGAGTGGATGGCAACATCAGCAGCCTGAGATATCAAGACATTTGTGTTGCCCATTACATTACAAACCACAGGAGAGGGCAAATTCTTCAGCAGGATAGCGCTCCTTCTCATACTTCAGCCTCCACATCAAAATTCCTGAATGCAAAGAAGGTCAAGGAGCTCCAGGATTGGTCAGCCCAGTCACCAGAGATGAACATTATTGAGCATGTCTGGGGTAAGATGTAGGTGGCATTGAAGATGAATCCAAAGAATATTGGAACTCTGGGAGTCCTGCAAGAATGCTTTCTTTGCCATTCCAGATGACTTTATTAATAGGTTATTTGAGTCAGTGCAGAGGTGTATGGATGCAGTCCTCCAAGCTCATGGGAGTCATACACAATAGTCATTCTTTTCCCACTGCACCATGACTTTATATTCTATACTGTACATTATTTCTGTTAAGTGACAAGACTTTTGTCTGACAATGTCAGACCTTACTGTCCTAATTAAAAAACAAAAAATCAAGGCATGATCATATTTTATTTTGGTAAAATTAGCGTAATCTAGAGACCTTTGGCTTTCATAAAAGCCACTTCTGGTACCAAATGATCAACTAGAAGCCAAATTATTATTTGTATTGTTATTATTGTTCCTAAAACTTGGATAGGCGACAAGACTTTTGTCAGGTAGTGTACTGCATCTTTAAAGGCATTTCTGTAAAAAAGGTCTCTAATGCTCAGTATTTTTGGAAGAGCACAGTCATTTTCAGCTGCTTCGGTGGACACGTGCCCTGTCAGTGGGAATGCATTGATGATGTGAACTCTCTGCATGTGATGAAATCCACATGTTGACAGGCAGGTAGGGCAGCCTCTATTAATGTACGAAGTCAGACCTAACATTTTGATTGGATCTACACCTTCCACAGATGATAAAAATACGCTTAAATAGACAGTTCACCCTCCTAAAAAGTTATAATAATAAATTATTCACGATTTACTCACCTTCGAGTGCTTTGAAACCTTTTTGTCTTTCTTCTATTGACCATATAAGAAGATATTATGAAGAAAGCTGTAAACCTACCATGACTTTCACAGTAGGAAACACAAATACTATGTGAGTCAATGGTAGGTTTCTTCAAAATAGATTTTGTGTTCAACAGAAGAAGTAAACTCATGTTTAAAACAAGTAAAGAATAAGTAAATGATGACAGAATATTTGTTTTAAGTGAACTATCCTCTTAATTTAATGGGTGCTATTGAGATGTGAAGAGACTTCCAACTAGTGTGACAAACAATATATTTCAATCAAATCACCCATACCCTGCCTTTATATAAAGACTTTAGGTTTTACATTACTGAATAAGATATTATTTAGCTATCATTTTCATTGTAGAGTTAAGAAAATTGGTGCCAACTATGTAGCATAATTGTTTCCCTGCATCGACAGCAACATCTTTCAGACATGTCATGCATGTATTGATGGCACAAGCATTTTTTTGTGCCGGTGTTAGGAGAGTGGACTGCAGCTTTTATCTATCAGACCGAACAAAAACGCTTTCAGACCAGCAAGAGAGAACACTTAAGTCGTCTATAATTTCTGCAGCCTGTTCAACACCGAACACAGCTACGATGAACAGCAGACGTGGCAGGAATTGAATATTGAAACACAGAGGAGCCGAGCTGTATTGAAGGAAAGAAGGAGGGTTAGAGACAGGAAAAGGGAGAGATGGAAACGGAGGAGAGGAGCTGTTTGGCTCTGAATGGTAATGAGCATCACACGGGGCGAGCCTTTGTGATTACAGAAGGTTTAGTAACAGCCAGCAAATAAACAACTTGTAGGCTATTTGTTTGAGCAACCACAGCAATCTGTAGTTCTTATCCCCCCGCCGGAGCTCCACTTCAGAAAATAATCGTCTCTGCAGTTGTGTTCGCTCTTCTCAAAGGAGAACCACGGAGCAGGGCGTAGACATGAGGAGAAAAAAAGCAGGATAAAGAGGAAAAAAACAGGCAGTTGAAACACTGACAGTATAATCTACACTTTCTCTCCTGCACTTGTTCTCTCTCTGTCTCTGTTACTCTCTCTTTCTTTCTTCCTTTCTCTTCATGTCTCTTGTGTATATTACTTTTTGTCACTCATTTACATCTGTTCTGTTTTGTGGATTTGCCTCAAAGCATATGCTAGAGTTGCAGTCTGTTTGATTACATGAAAAAATGGCATTTTGCATAAATAAAACCTGTTTTAAGACATTTAAAGACATTTAAGACATTATAAATGGTTTGATTTGTTACATTAAATAAGTAATATTCAAGCACTTTATTTTTTCACGTTTGATGGATACATACATACATACATACATACATGCATATATACATACATACATACACTACCTTACAAAAGTCTTGTCGCCTATCCAAGTTTTAGGGACAATAAATAATAACTTGACTTCTAGTTGATCATTTAGTATCAGAAGTGGCTTTTATGAAAGGCAAAGGCCTCTAGATTATGCTAATTTTACCAAAATAAAATATGATCATGGCTTAATTTTTAATTATTTAATTAGGACAGTAAGGCTTGACTTTGTTAGACAAAAGTCTTGTCACTTAACAGAAATAATGTACAGTAAAGAATATAAAGTCATGGTGCAGTGGAAAAAGAATTAATATTGTGTTTGACTCCCATGAGCTTGGAGGACTGCATCCATACATCTCTGCAGTGACTCAAATAACTTATTAATAAAGTCGTCTGAAATGGCAAAGAAAGCGTTCTTGCAGGACTTCCAGAGTTTATCAAGATTCTTTGGATTCATCTTCAGTACCTCCTCCTTCATCTTATCTGAGACATGCTCAATGATGTTCATGTCTGGTGACTGGGCTGGCCAATCCTGGAACACCTTGACCTTCTTTGCTTTCAGGAACTTTGATGTGGAGGCTGAAGTATGAGAAGGAGCGCTATCCTGCTGAAGAATTTGCCCTCTCCTGTGGTTTGTAATGTAATGGGCAGCAGAAATGTCTTGATACCTTAGGCTGTAATTGTTGCCATCCACTATGCAGATCACTTGCATGCCCCCATACTGAATGTAACCCCAAACCATGATTTTTCAAACCATAAATCTTGGGTCCATGCGGGTTCCAATAGTTCTTCTGCAGTATTTGTGTTGATTGGGATGCAGTTCAACAGATGATTCATCTGAAAAATCGACCTTCTGCCACTTTACCAAATGATCAAGTCAAGTTATTATTTGTTGCTCTTACAAATGGGATTGACGACAAGACTTTTGTCAAGTAGTATCAATAGATAGATAGATAGATAGATAGATAGATAGATAGATAGATAGATAGATAGATAGATAGATAGATAGATAGATAGATAGATAGATAGATAGATAGATAGATAGATAGATAGATAGATAGATAGATAGATAGATAGATAGATAGATAGATAATCTTTGAAATGATATATTGTCTAGTCGTATATTATGGGACAATATACATCAATATGAATGAATTATTTTGCGGGATTTATTTTATTTTTGTAAAGTTACACATTTTGTTTCAGAATAGAAAATATCCAGCATAGTTTCAGCTCTAGGTCAGAATATATAGATACAAAATATTGTTCAACAACAATAAAAGTCAAGTAGCAACAGATCACGATGAATTCTTAAAATGAAGTGTTTTTTATTGATTATAACATATTGCGATGATCGTTGTCAGTATGTTTTCATCCACTTTAAAAGTTCAACTTCATTAGGACTAAAACAATAACTCATCCTTTTAAGATGTCATAAAAACACTTAGCATCCCATGTGTTTATTTATAACCTCATAAATCTGCTCATGTAAATGTTGCAACTATTATTCGCAGAGGGTTATAACACTAAAGCTGATGTAATGCATTGCAACAAATTCTACTGTGGCAATTAAATAATGGCCAGTTTAAACAAATTATATACATATATATTGTACATTTTGCTATTGCTTTGCTTTACCGCAGAGAAATTTAGAATAAAATGTGATGTATTATCACAAAGAAAATCTCACAATGCCAAAAAATTGAAACATAATTAAAATTTTGTACGTTTCTTTTGATGTTGGATGCATTTTTATCATCGCCCAGGATTAATGCCAATCTGTGTGGTCACATCTGCAGGGAGACATGGATTTCTCTGTTAGTTCTCCACCTCCTCTAGTCACAATCACTATCTCTCCTGCTTTATCTCCCCCCCACCCTTTCCACTATCTTTGAGATTATGTGCTGACTGTGGCGGTTTGCAACTGAACTGAGAGCAGCAGTGCTACACAGTAATCACACAGGGAGAAAAAGGAGGAGGTGGAGGGTTCGGTGACTGAGAAAGACGAGGATTAAAAAGATGTGATCTGCAGGCGCCCTTAGATCATGCTGTCCAATCGAAATCAATCATAGAGACGGGATGAATGGGACGTGTGAATGTGTTCGGGGAGATTGAAAAGGAAACCCAGGAGATAGGGAAACTATAAAAGGGGACACTAGAATAGTGAGGTGAAATTGCAAGGGAAGGAAGAAATTGGAAAAGGGAAAAAAAGGGAAGGAAGGCAAGTGTCACAATGGGGAAAAAAAAAGGTGCAAGTGAAATGTATATGTATTGAGAGAGTGAAATGGAAACCGCAAAAGACAGCATGAGGGATGGCATGAGCTAAATCAGAAGATACAGAGATGGCAAGATGATGCAGAAAAGCACAGAGCTGAGGGTGGTTTCAGAGATGGGCATAATCCAGTCAAAAACAAAACATCTGTCATCATTTACTCACTCTCATGTCACTCCAAACTTGCTTGTCTTTCTTCTGCAGAGAAAACACAAAAAAAGGGCTTGTGCACTGAAATGACGCAAAAGCATCACAGAACTAGTTCATATGACTCATACACTTGATTCCAATTAATCTAAAGTCATGTAATAGCTTTTTTGTTTGGAACAGACAAGCATAAGAAGGTGTGACTGAAATATCTATATCAAGATATATCGAGAGGATCACATGCTTATGATTGATATATAAATATATATGGCATTTCTTTGTGGAGTTTGCATGTTGTCACTGTGTTGGCGTGGGTTTACTCTGGCTACTCTGGTTTCCCCCACAGTCCAAAGCAAACACATGTGCTAAAGGTGAATTGAGTAAACTAAATTGACCGTAGTGTTTGCGTGTGAATACAAGAGTGTATGGGTGTTTCCCAGTGTTGGGTTGCGGCTGAAAGGGCATCCGCTGCATAAAACATTTGCTGGATAAGTTGGCGGTTCATTCCACTGTGACGACTCCTGATTAATAAAGGAACCAAGCTGAAAATAAAATAAATGAATGATTGAAATTGTCCGTAGAGTGTGTAGGTGTGAATGAGTGTATATGGGTGTTTCCCTGTACTGGGTTGCAGCTGGAAGGGCATGCGCTGTGTAAAACATACGCTGGCATAGTTGGTAGTTCATTCCATTGTGGTGGCCCCTGAAATAGATAATAAGCTGAAGCAAAATGAATAAATGAATGAATGAATGAATGAATTTGTCTTTGCCATGATGACGCTACATAATATTTAACTAGCTTAAAGTGCAATTGGAAGGTTAAGGGTTGATTAGGTTAACTGGGCAAGTTGTTAGTAAGTTACTGGGCAATAGTTGTATGTTCTGTAGCCAATCAAGAAAATAATTTCTTAAGGGAGATAATAATATTGTTCCTAAAACTCATTATTTTTAAGTGAAGTTTATTTATGAACTAATATCGAGAGGATCACGTGCTTATGATTGATTACATCTGGTCCCGCATTAGCCAATTTATGATTCACCAATCAGACGATTCCTAACCACTATAAATACCCTAAGTTCCATATAACAGCCATCTTTGTTTTGAAGAATCCCCCCTTCCACCCCTTTTCCTCCTACTTTTCTAGATGGGTTGCACGGTGGCCCAGTGGTTAGCACTATTGCCTCACAACAAGAACATCACTGGTTCTAGTCCTTACCAAGCCAGTCGATGTTTCTGTGCGGAGTTTACATGTTCTCCCCGTGCTCACATGGGTTTCCCCCGGGTTCCCCGGTTTTCCCCTACGGTCCAAAAACATGCAAATTAAGTTAATTGACTAATCCAAATCAGCACCATAGACATGCTCCTAGTAAGTAGTTATCTCTTAAGAGCAACCGCTATCTGTTCATTAGCTACTACAGCAGGGGAGTTCGAGATCTACCTGAGCTCAAACTCCCCTCTCGCCTTGCAAACGGGAGGAAGCCCCAGGCTCGAGAATCTTATGAGCCCAGGGCTCTCTCCCGGCAAATCATGCTAAATAAGCTTTATAATCAATCATAAGCTAAGTGTGAACTCTTGACTGCATTTTATAACAATTTGAACTTTTCATTGATTTTCTTATTTGTAAATAATTCAAATGAACATCAAATACAGAACATCAACATATGAACAAAGTGTTAAAAGGAAAATAGATACATCATATAAGTGTATACAGGACATTAAAATATAAACAAAGTCTTAAAAGGAAAATAAAAACGTCATATAAATCTATACAGAATATCAGCATATAAACAAAGCGTTAAAAGGAAAATAAAAACATCATAAAAATGTATATAGAGCACTAACATATAAAACAAGTCTTAAAAGGAAAATAGAAACGTCATATAAATGTATATGCATATTAAATCATACATAAAAGATGAAAATGAGTAAATAAACCTAAACAATAAAAAATGCATGCACAAAAGTAAATATAAACAAACAAACAAACAAACAAACAAACAAGCAATTAAATAAACAAATAATTAAATTTTTCAATTCACCTTTATTTGGATAGCGCTTTTACAATGAAGATTGTGTCAAAGCAGCTTCAAATAAAAGATCATAGTAAATTGGAACAGTGTAGTTCAGTTTTCAGTGTTTAAGTCCAGTTTAGTTTAGTTTAGCTCAGTTCAGTGTGGTTTAATAATCACTACTGAGAGTCCAAACACTGAAGAGTAATCCATCGATGCGCAGCTCTACAGATCTGGAACTATGCAAGCCAGTGGCAACAAATAAATATTATTTAAAATAGGGAAGGGGGAGTGTTGCAAATATAGCCATTATTATTTCGTCTTGTTACATGTTTATCTTAACCATTAACAGTTTTTATTCCAGCCAAACTAAAAGAACTAAGACTTTCTCCAGAACAAAACAATATAATAGGAAATACTGTGTAAATGTCACAACGCTTTAAGCATCACATGGGAAATATTTGAAAAAGAATTCAAATATCACAGGAGGGTTAATAGTTTTGCCTTCAACTTACATATTGTACAAGGAACAGATCATTATGAGTCATTTATCACTAAACACATTGATATCAACCTTTAGCATGTTCATAAGACTCTACTGGGGAAGCAGCAGTCTGATTTATCTTTTTAATTAACCGGTTGATCTGGTGTTTGCAAAAAGTCTGGTCTGTGATTCCCTAAAGCATACTACACTTGAATTGTAGAAACTATTGGCACTAGTGGTATCTATGATCTACTTAGGCATTCAGTGCTTTTGGGAAACAGAGTCTTTAATGGTTTGTACATGAATCAGGCTGATTTGATTCTCTCACCAAACTCAGTGACTCAATGGTCCACTCAGAGTAGTTAACAGCTCACTGGAGGGCAAAATTAGCAGTAAAAACTTCATAAATGTTGCTCTTTTCCTACAAAAGGCTACCTGAAGACTTCAAAACATTCAAGCCTTTAGATCAGAGATGAAAAAGGGTTTTCAAGTATCAAAATAGTGAAAGCGTAACACAGCCATAATTGATTTTCATGTATTAGAAATTGTGAATGGCGACGCAATGGCGCAGTAGATGTCGCCTCACAGCAAGAAGGTTGCTGGTTCGAGCCTCGGCTGGGTCAGATGGCAGTTTTTGCATGATTTATACTAAATTGTCATTCATCAATATTATTTAAAGATCCCAGTGTAAATTTTAAATCTACATACAACGGGGGTGTCTCCGTGGTGCAGTGGGTAGCACAATCGCTGGTCTTCAGGAAGGTCTCTGGCTCGAGCCTTGGCTGGCTCAGTTGGCATTTCTGTGTGGAGTTTGCATGTTCTCCCCGTGTTCGTGTGGATTTCCTCCGGGTGCTCCGGTTTCCACCACAGCCCAAAGACATGCGGTACAGGTGAATTTAGTAAGCTTAATCGGCAGTAGTGTATGTGAGTGTGTGCAAGACAAGTGTGCAAGTGTGTGGGTGTTTCCCAGTGTTATGTTGCAGCTGGAAGGGCATCTGCTGCGTAAAAGATGTGCTGGATAACTTGGCGGTTCATTCCGCTGTGGCTACCCCTGAAAAGATAATGAATAAATGAATTATATACAAATTTATTCACATACATACAGTATATGTAAGGTATTGATTTATGCCATATAGCAGATCTTAACATCCTGGTTTTTATTTATTCATTCTACCACAAAACTAGGCTATATATTTAAATGGTCACACTTAATTTATTTACTAACATGAACTAAGAATGAACAATACTTGTACAGTAATTATTCATCTTTGTTCATTTATTCATTCATTCAATCATTGTCTTTTTGGCTTAGTCCCTTTATTAATCTGGGGTCGCCACAGCAGAATGAGTCGCCAACTTATCCAGCATAGGTTTTACACAGCGAATACCCTTCCAGCTGCAACCCGTCACTGGGAAACACCCATATATTCTCATTCACACACATACACTACGGATAATTTAGCTTACCCAATTCACCTATACCACATGTCTTTGGACATGTAGGGGAAACCAAAGCATCCTGAGGAAACCCACGCGAACATGGAGACAACATGCAAACTCCACACAGAAATGCCAACTGACCCGGCCGAAGCTCAAACCAGCGACCTTCTTGGTGTGAGGCGATTATGCCAATCACTGTGTCACCGTGATGCCCAATCTTAGTTCAACATTTACAAATCAAATTCATTATTAAAATCCAAAGCCTTGCTTGTTAAGTTATGGACATCCAGGGGAGGTTGCTATCGAAGAATAAAGCAACGCGAATAAAGGGTTTTATTCAACAACAAAAAAATCCCTCCTGGATGTACTTTATCTCACTTATTACATGGCTACTTGCCACGAAACATAAAAAATAGACACTAAACATTGCTTTGAGCCCAAATAGTATATCCATACTTCAAATAAACCCAAAACTAACAGAAACAAAAACAGCTGAGAGCTGATCAAGCGGTAACATGTGCATTATTCAGTCACAAGATGGCGCCAAACAGTCAAAAACGCAAACCTGACAGAAATCTGGCTTAATAAAGCATGGACTCAACCTACGGACTATTCATTAAAGATGACATCAAATAGTCAAACACCATGGCATGGATGGTGGAGGGATTTAAACGTATTTACTGGTGCTCAAAGTGATTTGAAGTTCCTGCATGAGCCTGTGATATTCAGCGGTTGTTATCTTGCAGTAACACACCTGAGAATGTTGCGACTGACCAATTAGAATCGAGTATTCTAAACAGCTGTGTGATAACATTAGCTAATGCACTCTGAATTAACAAGAACTAACAAGAAATTACTTTATTTTCATTAACGCTAACAAAGATGAATAAATACTGTTGAACTATTCATTTTTTGTTTGTATTAGAGACATTATCTAATTGTAAACCGTTACCATGTAAACTATATTATTGGCCAGAACTAATTTGTAAAATAGGACTATAATGAATGAAGTTACAGACATTAACATCATTTTGCTTGTTTGTGAAGCTGCTTTGAAACAGTTGTGAAAAGTGCCATCTAACAAATGTAGGACATGTTAAAATCTTTTGTTCAACACTTATTCAACACAAAAAGAAAATGATTTTCAAATATCTCCAGAAAAAGCAAGTCACACAGATTTGAAACGACATGAGAATGAGTACATGATTACAGATATTACACATTTTTGTGAGAAAAATCCTCTTTTAAGGAAGGAAGGAAGTCAAGGTGAGGGAAAATAAAGCTAAAACATCTACAGGGATTCAGAAATGAAGAGGAACGCTTTTGTGTGAACCAGGGCAACCTCAAGCGCAGAGGAAGATGTGTTGTGATGTACATGAAATGAAAGATTTTACAGTCTGAATCCGCTCTACTGAGAGAATAAAAGCGAATGAATGGAGAGAGAAAAAAAGGAAAAGGCAGGCAGGAAGGCAAACTAGGGCAGATCTTGCACTTTTGGCAGTTTGAATTGTGTGGGCATCAAAACCACGCTGAGTATTATTGAGCAAATTAGTGCATTTACTATGCCAGCGTCACAATGATGCAGATTCCCATGTTGGCAATATCTTTTTTCCCCCCACCGTTTATCTTATGGATATTCATTTTGTGAATTCTTGCAAAAAGAGGATTTACGACTCTCAGCAGGAATCCACAATCTCTTTTCCTATAATCAACACACACAGTCCTGCGCTCAGAGAAAAATATGCTAAACTAGACACTAAAATAGAAAATATTGTAATTTCAACGTGCCAACAAAAACTTGCTTTTTTGTATTTTTAATATTGATTATTATATTATATTATATTATATTATATTATATTATATTATATTATATTATATTATATTATATTATATTATATTATATTATATTATATTATATTACATTATATTACATTATATTATGATTATCACGTTAAGCCGAGTGGGATATGGCTGTATATCGGCACTAGTGGTAGGCGTGCATTGCCTTAGTGCCCCACTAGTGATGATATACAGCCATTTCGCACTGCTATTCATGTGATATTCAACAGTTTGACGGCATAATCATGTATATTAAAAAGAAAATCAAACACAAAGAGTATCAAAATCCCTTTTATATGAGGAACTACTTTCTTCCGCCATTCATTCACATCTGCAGCTGACGTTAGAACAGCAGAAACTGTTATTAATTCACCAACGCCATTTTAGAGCTAGTATTTGAATGATTCTCTACCGTAATGTCTAAAGTGATGACAAAACAGCTGATTTTGCTCACATTTTAAGATTATAAGACTGAACAACATGAAATGTCATCAGTCTACATAGATTTCTAGTATTTCTCTGTTGCAATCAGGATATCACAATTATTAACCCCTAAATTTGCATGTTCTCCCTGTGTTTGCGTGGGTTTCCTCCGAGTGCTCCGGTTTTCCCCACAGTCCAAAGACATGCGCTATAGGTGAACTGGGTAAGCTTAATTGTCCGTAGTGTATATGTGTGGGAATGAGAGTTTATGGGTGCTTCCCAGTGATTGGTTGCAGCTGGAAGGGCATCTGCTGTGTAAAACAGTGTTTCCCAACCCTGTTCCTGGAGGCACACCAACAGTTCATGTTTTGGATGTCTCCCTCATCTGACCCATTAACTTCAGGTTTTGGAGTCTCTTCTAATGTTCTGATAAGTTGTTTCAGGTGTGTTTGATTAGAGAGATGTTGAAAATGTGTACTGTTGGCGTGCCTTCAGGAACAGGGTTGGGAAACTCTGCATTAGAAGAGACTCCAAAACCTGAAGTTAATGGGTCAGATGAGGGAGACATCCAAAACATGAACTGTTGGTGTGCCTCCTGGAACAGGGTTGGGAAACACTGGTGTAAAACATATGCTGGAAAAGTTGACGGCTCATTCCGCTGTGGCGACTCCTCATTAATAAAGGGATTAAGCCGAAAAGAAAATGAATAAATAAATGAACAAATGAATATATTATATTATATTATATTATATTATATTATATTATATTATATTATATTATATTATATTATATTATATTATATTATATTATTCCAATTTAAAATAACAGTTTTTATATTTTATTACAGAAAGTTATTTCTGTAATGCAAATGTGATTTTTTTCAGCATCATTACTCTGGATTTTAGAATTTTAAAATAGTACAGACATATTTTTAAAAAGATTTTAAAAACTGTGCGGATTAATGTTTGTTAAACAAATCGTATTTATTCAAGCATTTGTTTGTAATAGAAATGTGAAAATCTAAATGACCTTACTGTCACGTTTGATCAGTGTAATGCATTCTTGCTCAATATGCTTTTATAAAACAAACAATCCTACTGACCTTAAGCTTTTGTCCTTTAATGAAATAATTGTTTAACTGCTAGCCAGTGTGCGACAGTCGTCTGGGTCTGGTTTAGTATGCAGTGCAGGGCATGACTTTCAATCCTATTAGGCTTTTGGGAAACGAGTGCAGTTTGAAGCTTGTCGCTACTCTGCGTTCTGCTGCAGTAATCAATATATACGTCCATTTTCACACCAATCATTACAGACCAAACTGATCAATATATCTTCATATAACCAAATGCATTGTAATACACTTTTCTGCTAGACTGGAACATGTACAATTGTCCTTTTTGACATGCTAATACCATATACACTTACCAGCCACTTTATTAGGTACACCTTACTTGTACCGGGTTGGACCCCCTTTTTCCTTCAGAACTGCATTGATCTTTTATGGCATAGATTCAACAAGGTACTGGAAATATTCCTCAGAGATTTTGGTCCATATTGACATGATAACAACACGCAGTTGCCGCAGATTTGTCGACTGCACATCCATAATGCAAATCTTCTATACCACTACATCCCAAAGGTGCTCTATTGGATTAAGTTCTGGTGACTGTGGAGGCCATTTGAGTAAAGTGATCTCATTGTCATGTTCAACAACCAGTCTGAGATGATTCACGCTTTATGACATGGTGCGTTATCCTGCTGGAAGTAGCCATCAGAAGATAGGTACACTGTGGTCATTAAGGGATGGACATAGCAACAAAACTCAGGTAGGCTGTGGCGTTAACACGATGCTCAATTGGTACTAATGGGCCCAAAGTGTGCCAAAAAAATATCTCTTACACCATTACACCACCACCAGCAGCCATCCGCCTCAAGGTTGGACGTGTTGTGCATTCAGAGATGCTCTTCTGCATACCTCGGTTGTAACGAGTGATTATTTGAGTTACTGTTGCCTTTCTATCAGCTGGAACCAGTCTGGCCATTCTCCTCTGACCTCTGGCATCAACAAGACATTTGCGCCCACAGAACTGCAGCTCACTGGATATTTTCTCTTATTCTGACCATGCTCTGTTATCACTTGAGATAGTGTGTGAAAATTACAATAGATCAGCAGTTTCTGAAATACTTAGACCAGCCCGTCTGGCACCAACAACCATGCCATGTTCAAAGTCACTTAAATCACCTTTCTTCCCCATTCTGATATTCGTTTTGAACTGCAGCAGATCATCTTGACTATGTCTACAAGCCTAAATGCATTGAGTTGCTGCCATGTAATTGGCTAATTAGAAATTAGTGTCAATGAGCACCTAATAAAGTGGCCGGTGAGTGTATATATCCAATGTATACATTATTATCTTATTTTTTTGCATGGGTATTGACTCAATTGTACATACTGTTAGAAATTCAGCGTATGCCACTATAATCCTGTCCATTCAAGTGTTTTCTAAAGAACGTTTGTTCATGATGCTTCTCTGCTGGGTGAAGCTTGAAATTGAAATGAACTGAAAGGATTCATTAACTAAAAGTCATACTTGTGCTGTTATGAAATGAGGAAAAGAAACTAATTATAAGATGTTTGAGCTGTATTTAAATGTGTGCTTGGATTTGGAATATTAGCATACTGCATACCAAACAATATGAAGACCACTGTTGTAAATAGTATTTGATACATTCAAATATAGTATATGAGTACAGATTACTAGTACAAATTGTATAAAATACATGTTACTAGCATGTTTAATTTTGTTAGTGTGCATTTATCTACAGTTTATTTAATAACTGAGGAAGGAACTTAATACTGTTAATTACTAAGCATACATTAAAACATTTAAATTGCTATAAAAAATTGAAGTTCTTTTAGCTTGATTGTAATTGTAAATTAAATTAATACATCTTCAGTGGCAATTCATACATATTGCATTTTTTCCATACCAATGCACTATTTCCATTGTTTTTCTTTGTAATGGAAACGTTTCACGTGTGCTTAACTGCATAATCGTTGCTTTTGTTTTTGCAAAGCATGTTTGTGGGCATTATAGGGATCTACCGTGTGCTCTGCCCCTTTCCAGGTATTCTCACAGTCCTTCACAGCATCCTTTGCAATCTACATAGTGTCCAGCGGGTAGGTAGAGAAAGAGGCCTCTCTCTGCATGGCCTGAACTGGGCATGTGCACAACCGAAAAAACCCAGTCAACGGGTCCCTCTGCCTTTGTGCTTCTACCCAAAGTTATCCATCAGGCATTGATTATTTACAAGTATGGAAAGGTACTATTTGTTCTGAAGCTGACAGGTCTCTGCTGGATGAAATGTTTGTTTCCACTAACCGGTAATTTACTGAATGCCCCTTTGCTCTTTTTTTGTTGTTGTTGATAAAAGCCTGAGATTTGTGTGCCTGTTGTTGTGAAATGGCAGTGAAACTTTCAGAGAATGTCTTGAAGCCCATTTTGCTTGTTTTTGAGTCATTTAGCTTTAACTGTGGTTTCATTTGCATGATCAGACCCCTGCCTTTCTGTACTTGCGTTTGTGTATTAACTCTGCATCTGCATCGTGCTGTTATATGAGCCTTTTCAAGCACTCTGAAATGATTCTGAAAATGCCAGATTCTACCATGTTGTGTTTCAGATGCCTGTGATGTAGTAGTTCAATCTTGTTGTGTATGTGTGTGTGTTTTTGTGTGTGTGCGTGTTAGGGATATTGTGGACCTCACCCCGTCAGAGGAGGATACATCTGTGCTTCAGTATGCAGCGTGGGGACCTCAAGGGAACCAGCTGGTGAGGATGTGAACTTTATTTTTTATTTTGCTATTCATTTTTTAAACTATTTTACTGTATGCTTACTTTAACTGATAGGAATGTGTTCAGAATGTAATAGTACTGCATGGTAAATATTATGCACTAGGGTTGAGTGATGTGAACCAATTTGGTTTGTACAATGTCTAATGTGAAACATCGCTAAGGACGATGGCATCATCGTCGTAGGCGGCAGTGAATTAATTATTTATGAATAATTAATTAATTAATTCATAACGAATTAATTATTTGTAGCCTACCATTTCAACTACCTGACCCGCATGGTCTTTGTTTTACCCATAACCAAATCATAAATAAATTAAGATAAGTTACACACAAATTACCACGCCAATCACTTTTTCCGTGGGACTCTGACATGAATCAGCAGAGTGATCTGTGTCTTTATAATGGCGTCGACAAACTTGGTTGGTAAAAAAAGATCCACAACCAACAGGAATTAACCAACAGTATCTGAGGTTTTCGCTGAAATTACTAAGTACAAGCATGAAAGCGAAAGATTGAAGCAGTGTACTGACAGATTCCAAAGACCGAAGAGTTGTTTGATAGAGACAAGATTATTTAAATATCACAGTTAACAACTATAGTGAGACAAGATCCAGCGGTACATCCTTGATAAACTGTCCGATGTGCACTGCGGGGCGGAGGATCACAATGTCTATTGGCCATCGGTGATGGACTATGGCATCGTCTATCAGCCCAACCCTATTATGCACTTTTTTATTATGGTTTTGTTAATAATTAGGATTACATAATTTTGTACGTTATTATTATTTTTATGCCATTATTGTTTTATAATCTCTATGCTATAGGTTGAAAAAGCAAACAAAAAATAGAAATGTTGCATTGGTTACTAGTTATTTTTAACGGTTTAAAATTTTAGTTAACAATAATAACCATAAATACAAATATTTTTTTTTAGTATGTGAAACAGTATTTCATGATAAAAATGTGTGTCATTTGCTTGTTTAATTTGGATATTGGTGTTAAATAAGGATATTTTACTCTTTATTTATTTTTATTTAGTTTTACAGTGTTTTTATTTTGTTTGTTTTTTTGACTGATACTGATAACCAATACAAAGTTTTGCGGCCGATATCCAATATTAGCAAACAAGCATAAATATAATTTTAAAACCCTTATTATAAAACTTCAGAACAGTTTGATTTGGCAATCTAAAGATAATTTTATTAATCAGTTCTTTCATGGACAACTTCATGGACAGCTTTCTTTTACATAAATAAAGTCTGTTGGCACCAATAGCCTAGTGGTTAAGTGCGTTGACATATAGCACCATGATGCTCACGGCGACCCGAGTTCGATTCCTGCCTTGAGGTTCTTTGCTGACCCTCCCCCTCTCTCTGCTCCCAATACATTTCTTTCTGTAACCTCTACGGTCCTTTCCAAATAAAGGTGAAAAACCCTTAAAAATATATAATTATTATAAATAAAATCTATTGCTTGACAATAATAATTATGCATAAATAAAGCTAAGGGGTGGCATGGTGGCTCAGTGGTTAGCACTGTCGCTTCACAGCAAAAAGGTTGCTGGTTTGAGCCCCGGCTGGGTCAGTTGGCATTTCTGTGTGGAATTTGCATGTTCTCCCCGTGTTCGCGTGGGTTTGCTCCAGTTGCTCCGGTTTCCCCCACTGTCCAAAGACATGCACTATAGATGAGTTGAATAAGCTAAATTAGCCGTAGTGTATGTTTGTTAATGCGAGAGTGTATGGGTGTTTCCCAGTACTTGGTTGTGGCTGGAAGAGCATCGGCTGCGTAAAAACATATGCTGGATAAGTTGACGGTTCATTCCTCTGTGGCGACCCCTGATAAATAAAGGGACTAAGCCGAGAGAAAATGAATGACTGAATAAAAAAATAAATCAAACAAGTAACTAAACATTAACCAACATCCAGCAAGTACTAAAGTAGTGTTTAAAACTTGGCATAATATGTACACATACATATGCAAGAGATATAGAGTTATTGTAGATTTATTCAGATATACTGTAGTTATAGTGAGATTTATATGGAATTCATATGATTTATGAAAAAAATAAGTTTTCTTACTTTTTAAAATTTGGTCACACTTTATTTTGATTGTCCGTTTGTTGAATTTAAGTTACATTGCATCTACGTGCCAATTAATTCTCATTAGATAATAAGTGGACTGTTAGGTTGAGGTTAGGGTTAGTGTAAGTTGACATGTACTTGCAAAGTTTCTTATAGTCAGTTTAATGTCTGTTGAAGGAGCAGTATCAACAAATATTAGCAGACAAATACTTAAATAACAATCAAAATAAAGTGTTACCTAAATTTTTTTGTCTTGTTTCCAGTCCAAATATCTACATTTCAAAGCAAATACAATATTATTTTACTCACCCCACTGGTAGATCATTAAGCTTGTTTTAAGGAAAGACTCTTAATTTTGCCTTATTTCAAATGAAGCTGAAGACATTTTCTTTTAATTGAACTAAGAGTTTTTATATATTTTAATAGAAACGAGACAAAGCAAGAAGTTAGAGTAAGTAAGAAAAGCATTTTTTGCACTGTGACTATTCAATTTCTGAATCTGAATACTGTTAGACTCTAGAAAACCAAATAGAGCTATTAAAACCATCTTGTGAAACTATTCATATCACAATAATTATTAATCAGATTTTTCCAATATCGAGCACCTCTAATATCGATGTGTTTTAATGTCTAAATTCAGTTGTAGTATTTAAAAATATATTTTACTTTTAGTCAAAATTGTATGTGTATGTATTTAATATTGCTCAGAACATTAAAATAATGACAGCTGTAATTTCCCATTTCTTAATATTCACTTTGTGCACTTAGTTTTCAAATATCCTTGCAATCATCTTGCATAATGTCTTCATCTGTCTATATTAATCCTGGTCGTGTCTCTTTGTTGACTCCAGGTCTATGTCTTTGAGAATGACATCTACTACAAACCCGATGTGTCCAGCAAGGCGATGCGTCTGACAGCCTCGGGCAAGAAGGGAATGGTGGTTAATGGGCTTTCTGATTGGACATACGAAGGTCAGTGATCTCGGACAGATCGTGCCTTTCAATACTCTCACTCAGTCTATCACTGTAATGAGTCCTCTTATCTTTATGTGTGTATTGAGAACATTTTGACAACCTCTCGATGACTCTGCAGTATTCACAGACAGATTATTATCTCATTTGCCCTCATAAATGCACAATGAGATTGGTAAATGAGATTTATGATAATCAGCATAGGTCTGCATTGCTCTCTGTATGGGTTAATCAGCCTCATTAAAATTTCATTTCTGTTTTTTACCTTATTCAAATTTAGAGGAGATATTGCTCCAATATCCTGCGTTCTGGTGGGCTAAAGATGGTGCGCGCCTGGCATATCTGTCCATCAACAACTCAGCAACTCCTTTTATGGAAATACATCACTTCCTGGGCGGGAGCTACCCTTCTAATGTCCTCTACCCTTATCCAAAGGTAAAAACATTGGACGTGCAGCAAACTTGTTTAATTTACAAGATGAAATAACCTTATGATCATTCAGTAATTTGCATACTCAATGTAGTGTTCCAAGGACCTCCTTTTGATGGCAATGAGAACATATTGGGGTTCAATGGAGAACTAATATTTCTTAAAAATGTATAAAACTGTAAGGGCCCTATCATACACCCATGCACAATAACAGGATGTGTTTGGCGTAACGAATTGCTTTTTTCAGACTCACGCAACCCTAATTTTCCTGTTTTGTGCCACGTTGTTCAATAGCAAATCCATTTGCGCCATCTTGTGGACTCATGGGTGTGCTGGTCTGAAAAGGAGGTGTGTTAAGGCACATTGTTAGTGAGAAAACCATCTGCAGTGCGAGGATAAAAAATGAGCCTCCTCCATTCAGCCTCTTTACTTTCTCTTTACTTTACTATTACTTTTTACTCCTTTACTTTCGTGGATAAGGGAAACAGTCTTGTATGCACTCCATGGTAGACATCCATTAGCCTACATATTTAATTTTGTTTGTTAAGCACAAAGATTTGTTTCAAAACTATTTCTAAATTCAGTTCTAATTTCCAGCAAATGAATAAATGAACAATAATAACGAAGTGTGGTCAAAAAACTGAGTTTTATCCAAAAACCTATTCTTATGCCCTATATAGTGATGCAGACGTCATCAAAACTTGACAAGTGGAAAAATCTAAGCTTGTTTTAAATAAAACAAATATAAATATGCCTATAATAAATAATACTGCTACTAATAATAACATTATACAAATGCAAATTGTCATGAATAAAACACATAGGTGCATAACTCTGCGCTGGACTTTAGACGAGGTTTTAGTTGGTCAATGACGCAGTCTATTTCAGTTCCTCAAAATAGCAATAACACACCTCCTTTTTAGACCAGCACACCCATGAGTCCACAAAGAGGCAAAAAAGGATTTGCTATTTAAACAATGTGGTGCGAAACATGAAAATTACAGTTGAGCTGGTCTGAAAATAGCAACAAATCGTGCTATACATGACTTGCCCTTATTGCGTTGGGTGTATGATAGGGCCCTAGAGGTTATTGCACACTGATTCTAAAATTTTCAGATTTAATTTTCGCACATTACAAAAATAAATTTGACCTCACTTTGGAAATTTTCTTCCATCATAAAAAAATTTGAATCAAATTTCAATTCTTTACTATTTGAGTAGTATTTTGGCAGTTCAGAGCCACCGTACAAGCGAACAGCAAAAAAAAAAAAAAAAATGCTGTCATTTCACCAGCACAGATCACTTTATTACAAACATAATGCTTAAATTAATACAAATACAGAATGTGGTGGACAAAAAAAATACGAGAATTTCATTCTTCAGTGTACAAAGACCTTAACAATAGATGTCAGAGCAAGCAGTATATGATATCTTCATTGTGTCTCACTCATTTCAGACATTTTCCATGATTTTTTCTTAAACTGCAATGACATAAAAAATATGTATCATTTAAAGTAAACTGTAAAGTAATTGTGTAATTCATTAAAAGGAATTCATTATTATAGAAAATAATGCAAAATGCTTAAATATGTGATAGGGAACATTTGATTCTGTCACTAATTGCCATGTAACTTTTTGTTAAACTTTTTAAACTGCTAACAGAGTTGACATTTTAAACCATTTTATGCTTCAGCTAAAGATGCTAACCTCAAACCAGACACCACATGGCATGTCTAAAATAGAATTTGATCCATTTATATATGATCGTTTTTAAAAAGTGAATTAGAAATGATCACAACAGAGTGGACAAGTAATTAATCGATTATTGGTGTATCCTAAGCATTTTGTACAAATTAATCAGAGAAGAATAAAATGTCTTCCAGAGTTTCCTGCCAGATAAAGTGACATCATTCTTTTTCTGTCAGTGCTTTAAAGATTTTCATGCCTTTTTATAACTGATGTAACAGAGTTCACTGGAATTTACAAATAATACAGAAAAAAGATGTTTTATGCAAATGTTTATTTAACATGTAAATAAAAAATATGAAAATTAGATGCAACTGTTTCATGATCAAAGCTAAATGTAAGATTCTAGACAAAAATAGTTATAGTATATAAGACTTTAAATTAACATTATATATTTGTTATTTATATGTATGTCCCTAAATACACACAAATGTATTTTTAGAGATAACTTTATATAATTTGTTATTATTCAAGATGGTTTCATTTAAGGTTTTGTTTTTGGCAAATAATATCTACACACAATTCTATAATTTACCCATTCATTGTCTCTTCTATAATCAATTAGCAATTTTGGACATCTTGTATAGCGATATGTGGTACAAATGCAGTTGATAGCGTGAACATTATTTTTGGGACAATCTTAAATTTGATTTAAAAAATCCTAATAATCAATTAATTTACTACTAAATGGTTTACATGATGTATCTTACTATAAATAATTAATCTGTTTAGATCTTATTGTAATGTCTGCTCAGGAGACTCTATGTTTTGGGACAGTCCCGAAGTTATCTGTCTGTGACTAAGTATCTATAACTCTGAAGGACATACTGGAGGCCAATAAATCATGGTGACCTAAGCTTTTGCTTTTGAATGATGACTCTTCTTTCAGTTTCTCTCTATCTCAGAAAAAAAGTTATTCTCTGATCTAAGTGCAGCTTAGAAAATACCAGCCCTGCGTTGGCAGCCTCCACACTTCTTAGCTTGAAAAAACTGATTACACACTTTGCTGCATATTGCAAAGATGAAGCTATCAGAAGCTATCAAATGAAAACAAAATCATGCATAATTGAAATATGTCAAATTAAGGACTTTTTAGACTTTTATATAATTTTTATATATTTTTTTATAAATATAAGTGGGATTGTTTATGGGATGTCATTTAAAACATGAAATGTTAAGTGTTTTGTACTTTATTTCTATTGAAGAATGTCTGCATAATGATTTTGGACATCTTAAATGGTACAAGTACAGTATAGTCGTAGTAGATAGATAGTAGATACTGTAGTATGGACAACAATTGTAGGGCAATCTTCATTTTTTAAATTTAAGATTTGATTATTTTTTCAATGAATTCACTGATAAATGATCAGCTGGATGTGTCTTACTACTAGGTACGCCTGAATTTAGTTATTTCAACTTTTTGTTTTAAGTATAAAGAACTGCACTATAAATTTGAGTAGGATTTTTTGTTGTTATCGGATGACAGTTAAAATGTAAAAAGTGAGGTGTTTTGTAATTTATTTCTCTTGAAGAATGTCTGTATAACAGTTTTCTGTAACAATTACCGATTTTGGACATCTTACAGTGAGGAAAATAAGTATTGAACACGTCATGTTTTTTCCTGGGAATAATATTTCTGAAGGTGCTGTTAACATGGAGTTAAACCAGATTTTGGTAAAAACCCAAACAATACAAAGATAAAAATAAAACAAAACAAAAAATTCTGAAAAAAGAGTTGTGTAATAACAATGAAATGACACAAGGAGAAAGTACTGAGCTACGGAAATGAATTTAATACTTTATATAAAAAGCATTTCAAAAATGCAGCTTAAAGACGCCTCTCATATGGAGAATGAAGTCACATGCATTGCTTAGGTGTGAGGTTTTTTCCATAGACGTCAATAGAGTGTAAAATGGTTCTGTGCGTCTCGTCTATCAAATCT
Organism: Danio aesculapii; assembly: GCF_903798145.1. Taxonomy (NCBI): domain Eukaryota; kingdom Metazoa; phylum Chordata; class Actinopteri; order Cypriniformes; family Danionidae; genus Danio; species Danio aesculapii. The sequence goes on along the minus strand of NC_079457.1, from coordinate 14,353,924 downwards.
GATCTTTTTTTTGTATTTTCTATTGGATTCACATCAGGTGATTGGCTGGGCCATTCCACAGCTTGGTTTTCTTTCTCTGAAAGTATTTGAGAGTTTCCTTGGCTGTGGTTTGGATCATTGTTTTGCTGAAATGTCCACCCTGGTTTCATCTTCATCATCCTGAAAATGTAGACATTGAACTGAAGCAGCTAATATTCATTTGCAGTGACGAAGAGCAGAGGGTTGCTGAAGAACTACTGAGAGATTTCAGCTGCTGTCTGGGCTTTCACTGCCTTTCGTTACCTCCCTTTCTTCATTTGTTTAATACTTTTTCCCTGTATCATTTCATTTTATTACACATAATGTAATTTGTAATCTAATTCGATTTGTTTTGTTTTTTTTGCATATATGGGTTTCTTTGGTTGCTATCAACATTCGGAGAAAATTTCAAGTCAACAGCACCTTTAGAAATATGTTTTCTGAGATAAATGGTGACATGTTCAATACTTATTTTTCCCGCTGTATATGGTACAAGTACAGAAGATAGTATGGACAATAATTGTAGGACACTTTTTTTAAAAGGATTTGATTACATTTTCAATAAATTTACTACTAATTGGTCGACAGGATGTATCTTTCTCCTAGGTACTCATGATTTTAATTATTTCAACTTTTCGTTTTAAGTATACAGAACTGAATTCTATCAAATTGAGTGGGACTTTTTTGTTATGGGATGTCATTTAAAATGTGAAAAGTTCGATGTTTTGTACTTTATTTCTATTGAACAATGTCTGTATAACAGTTTTCTGTAACAAAAAGTATTTATCAAAAACAATCTCACGAGGACACAAATATTTTACGTTTTGTCAGTTTAGTGGTTAATTTGTACGAATTTGTACGCGTTCAGTTTTACGAAAATGTAAGATTTTTAAAAGGAGGCTTGGCACCCAACCCAACCCAACCCCTAAACCCAACTGTCATTGGGGGATTAGCAAATCATACTAAATTGTGCGAATGAGATCATACGAATTAGCCACTAATTCAAAAAGTTACGAATTGCCACGAGATTGTGTTGAATAACCTCAAAATGAATCTGATATCACAGGAATGTTTTAAATAATGAATGCAAACTATGCACTATTTACACAGTGCGAAAAGCCTTCAGTGTTTGATTCGGTGAAGTTAAAAGTATTTGCTCCTTACAGGCGGGATCCAGAATCCCATCAGCCAGTCTGTTTGTGGTGAATTTATACGGTCCAGCGCACACATTAGAGATGATTCCTCCAGACTCCCAGAACAGCAGGTGAAGTTTATCTTTCATTACTGCGTGTCCGCAACTGTGGATGCTAAGCTGTTCATTTTTAATATCCATTTAAAAACATGGTCAAGTATGTCTGATGGGCTTATTGTTAAACAAAAGCTTTCATGCCTTATGCAAAAATGAGTTGTATCTGTTTCACTGTTGCTTTTAGGCACCAAACATATTTCTGCAATCCTCCATACATTTTTGATGACTGACTGTTTTAAAACCAAGTTTACTCTCTAACAAAATGTGAATGGGGGTTTTAATGGGTGACTTCAAAATGAGTTTAGTGGAAGTTTACAGTTGTTTATTTAAAGTAATTCCTTCATTATTAGCAGTTTTATTGCCAATTTAAATGTGTTATGCATTTGCAAACTACACAAAATGGGTTTACTGCCTTGAGGCAACATTGTGCAATAGATTGAGAGCGGTTACTCACTGACACTGAAGATTTTATTATATTTGCAATGAAAGAAATATTGTTGTTACTGTTAGCAAATTAATATTTAAACTTTCTATTTTTTTTTATGTCGTCCCCAACCCCCATAGTTGCAAAATACAGCTTGCATCATCCTAGGTTTGTCGGTGTGAGCTTTCCCGAATTTAGATTGTGGAATTATTGACCATTTTTCAGCACAAATATGCTCCTGCTCTGCCAGATTAGATGGAGAATGCCGGTGGACAGCAATTTCAGGTCTTACGGCTGATTTTCAATTGGATTCAAGTCTGGGCTCAGCCTGTGCCGCTCCAGAATACCAACCTTCTGTATTTAAGCCATTCTTCATTCACTTTTTTGCTGTGTGCATTGAGTCTTTGTCCTGCTGGAAAATGAATCTTCGGTCTAAACATAGCTTTTTCAGGCTGATTTTCATCCTTGATGGCAAGCAGCTTTGCAGGTCTTTTGTGTGAAAAATCACCCCCAGAGCCGGATTTAATTAAACCTTTATTTCTCAAGGTTAGTCCCTTTAGGTTAGCTTTATTTTGCTGGAGAGACCTGGCTAAAATAGCAGCATTAAACATTTAAACAAGCTAACACACATAAAGCAAGGTATTAATATATGTTTTAATGTTCCCAGTTTGCAAGTAGCTCTGGATAAAAGCACCTGCTACAGGAATAAATGTAAATATGAAAGGAAAATGTATTTAGCCAGCAAAAAACTGAGGAAATGTACAGGACTAGCTAAACAATGAAATTCTGAAATAGGTCTTTATTTTTATCAGAGGTCTCACAATGTTATTTAGAAAATAAATATATTTACTCAAAATTAATATAATATTTAAATAAAATTAGATTAGCACAATAACATGAATTGTTTAAAATTGTATTTAAACTTCCATTTTCTACATTGTAATTTAAAAAAATAATGGTAAGTTTCGAAAAAGTTTTATAATTGATAATGAAAATGAAGTTAATCTTGATGATAAACATTTTTAATCTTGATCTGACTCAATTAAACAATGAATAATTTCATTTTTATTAATTAACATTAATAAAGGTGAATAAATTTTGTAAAAATGTGTTTTTTCCAAAATAAAAAATCAAATCTGATCTGGTCTGCCTGAAATGAGTCACCCGTAATTCCAGTCTTACTTCCTGCACAGTCGATAAAGAAAAGCAAAGATAGCAAAGAACAGAGGATGATGACTCAAGCTTGAATTAGTTCACCCAAAAATCAAAATTTCCTTCCAATTACTTTCCCACAGCTAGGTCATCCACTCTGCTCTGATTGGTCAGATGAGTCTGTTGTAATTGGTTGACTCTTTCTAGAAACAAAATCTTAATTTCAGCCTCGGAGTTTTACTTATCTTGTAAACTATAGAGCTGCGCATCGTTGGATTTGCTCTTCAGTATTTGGACTCTCAGTAGTGATTATTAAAGCACACTGAACTGAGCTAAACACTAAACTGAACTGTACTGAACTTAAACACTACAAACTGAACTACACTGTTCCTATTTACCATGACCTTTTATGTGAAGCTGCTTTGACACAATCTACATTGTAAAAGCACTATACAAATAAAGGTGAATTGAATTGAATTGAACACAGTAATAGGAAAAAAAACTAGCATTTTATCGTATTAAAGGGATAGTTCACCCCAAAATTTATATTGTTCTGTTAATTTACTCGTGCATAGGTCACCTAAGATATAGGTAAATTTTTTCTACAGATATTTTTCCATCAGTAGAACACTAAAGGAGATTTTGAGCTGAATCCGTGGTCATTGGGATTATATAATAGCAGTAAATAGTTACAGGTTTTTTGGATTAAAAATAAACACATACAAATGAGTTCAAATCAATAGCCATGGCTCCTGATAACACACTGAGGTGTTGTGAAGCTATGTAAGAAATTGAACATTATTTACATTAGTATTAGTGATAAAATTAGGAATGAAAGTGCAAGAGCTGGTGACGCAATCATCAATATTTATCAACCAACTGCATCATCTCAAATATTGTCCAAGTTTGCTCTCAAGATTTTGTCATCAAAGTGACCAGACAACAATTGGACTACAGTTGCATATGCACCAAAAACTCTATTTAACTGTTTGTTATAGATTATAGCTAATAATATTGTTTGCTATATAGTATAGTAATAAATAGTAGTAAGTTTACAATAAGCTTTATAAATAATAATGAAAATGTATCAATTAATCTTAATGTTAACTTTTTTTAAATTACAGTGGTATCTTTTAACATTTTTGGAGCTTGAGCCGACTTAATTAAACAATGAATACTTGCATTTTTATTAATTAACATTAGCAAAGATGAATAAACGTTGTAAGATGTATATTGCCCATTTTTCCAAAACGAAAAATCAAATCTGATCTGGTCTGCCTGAAATGAGTCATCTGTAATTTCCGTCTTACTTCCTGCACAGTCGATAAAGAAAAGCAAAGAACAGAGGATGAGTACTCAATCTTGAAATAAAGGGATAGTTCACCCAAAAATCTATATTTCCTGTTAATTTACTCAGCCACAGCCAGGTCATCTAAGATGTAGGTGAGTTTTTTTCTTTAGTACGACATTAAAGGAGATTTTGAGCTGGATCCGTGGTCCTTGGTGATTTTAAATAATGGCAGTCGATGGTTACAGGTTTTAAGATTAACTACTAAACACATACAAGCAAGTTCAAATCAAAACGACCAGCCCATGTGTTACAACCCTAGTCTAGGGTCAAGGCCGCAACATAAAAGAACACCCGACAAATAAAATTCACTTTAATGACCCTTTTGAATCTTTATTTATCTTTTTTTGTTGTTTTTTTTCTTTTTTTTATCACCAAAAAGAAAAAGAAAAACGTGAAGCCAACTATCTCGGAGTGAACCCACAGAAAAATAATAAACAAAAAGTACACACTAACTAAACACCCAAATGAAACTACCTACACCTAATAAAATAAAATTACAAAATCTACACCTACCTCCTTGACTAAGAACAAAAACAGGTGAAAATATTTACAAAAAGAAAAGTGTGGCATCCAACCCCTACTGCGATCAACAAACAAACAAACCATTAACTAAGTAATAGGAGGGGGAAACGCGGATGGATATACAACACAGAGTCGGGAAACACGGGAAACACAATCAACGATAACAACAGGAATAAATTTATCACATCAACACAAAAACAACACGCCAACAAAACTTGCTCTCCCGCCCAATGCCCGTTGTTCCCTTTTTAAAAGACGCCCTTGGTTACTTTATCTAATCCCAGGGCATGTCGTCTGCGTGACTAAGGCGGGGCCTGCAGGTGGAAAGAGGGGGGGGGGGGGGGGAGCGAGAGATAGACACACACAGACACACCTGCCAATGCAACACATGTAAGAAATTGAACGTTATTTTTTGCAATGAAATTATAAACGGATGTGCAAGAGCTGGTGACGCAATCACAAATATTTATCAACAAACTGCGTCATCTCAACCACTGTCCAAGCTCGCTCTCGAGCTTTTGTCATCAAAAGCGACCAGACTACAATCGGACTACTGTTCTATATGTGCCAAGTGCTATATAAATAATGTTGAATTTCTTGCATGGACCGATCATTTTGTTTCACAATACCTCAGTGTGTCATCAGGAGCCATGGATATTGATTTGGACTCGTTTGTACAAGTGCCGTCTGAAATTTCCATCAAAAATTAACGTTTTTTTCAGCCTCGTTTGTTTACGTTGAGATATTTTACTTTGAAGTCCAGGAAAAGGACTTGTTCTTTGCTATAAAAGTGATATTACTGAACATTCACACAGGAGACTGATCAAAATACTCATTTTAGTGGAAAATTTCAGATGGTATTTAAAGGTTTTTGCATCAAAACTCTTCATAAGTTTATATTATCTTAAAACCTATAATTATTTACCGCCATTATACGAATTACAAAGGGCCACAGAATCAGCTCAAAATCCCCTTTAGTGTTCTACTGAAGAAAAAAAAACTGCTGAAAAAATTCACCTACATCTTGGATGACCTGTGGGTGAGTAAATTAACAGGAAAATAGGTTAATCACGTGCTTCTAGTGACATGCGAAATTTAGATGGTGGCAGTAAGTAAAAGACTAAATGGGAGACATAGAGGAAAGTCCATATTTTTGTGATTTACACCTTATTTCAAAGGAGAGATATATAGTAAATAAGTACATATATTGGGCATGATCCTTATATGATAAAGAGGGCCGAGTTTTCTACTGACCTAAATATATTTGCCTTTCATCGAGGCAGTAGATACTGTAAGCTATTACATGAAAAAATACTATAATGTTTTGAAGTATACTATAGATAATTACTTGAATTAAACTGTCATAGTAATTATATTGTTGCTTTGGTACATTAGTAATAAACAAATTACCCAATAGGTATCAGTTTTCTATAATCATCACAATGCACCACAGTTTGCACTAATGTTACAATATTATTACAGATCAATTTACTCTGCTACAGTATTCTGTAGTATTCATTAACAAAGAGTTGTACACATTATACACTTTACTATGTGGTTCAAAAACATGTTTATTATAAATTACTATGGTTTCCTGCCTTCTGGATAATGTTATATCTTCCAGACAACACCAAATAACAGATGAAAGCATACAAAAGCGTGGACGCATATTCTTCATTATTATGTATTTATTTTTGTAAGGAGTGAAAAGTGCTCCACAATAATTAGCATCTAGTTTTGCTTGCAAGGGTAACATTTATTTTTGTTGTTCGGTTGATGAATGTACCATCAACAAACATTCACCGCTGCTGTGCATCTTGATGTTAACATTATAGTTGTTTATTCCACCGAAACGCCAGTAAAGACTTGGATTATTTCAAAACTAGACGGAGATTTCATTGGAGCGATTACATGGTAGGGTACGTTATTTACATTCTCCTAGATTTTGTATAAGTATGGTGGTGTTTGTAAATGATTTTATATAACACATTAACAGACACTAGGCCTGTATATAATCTTTATTGGTGCTGTCAAATGAATTATCACTTTCAAAAATGTTTGTACACATGGATGTATTGAATGAACTTTTTCTACATGCCGCCTTTTCTTCCATATTTCAGACAGTTTCTTGAACTTTCCTCCCTTTATGAGTAAAAACATTTAAAAGTCTATAAAAGCTGTTCATTTCTCATTTTAGCTGATTTAAACAATTATAAATAACATAAAACAGAAACGTTTTGATGATCTGATAGCGATATCCTATGTAGAAGAATCACTTCTTGCCCTCCATCTGAATTTCGCACGTCATCAATGATGTCATGCGAAAACAAACTTGGCTGAACTATCCCTTTAATGTGATAAAATGGCAATTTATTTTCCTATTGCTGTGTTTACAAGATAAGGAAGTCTCCGAGACTGAAATTAATGTTTTGTTTCTATAAGTAGTCGACCAATTACAACAGACTTGGTCATCTGACCAATCAGACCAGAGTAGGCTCTCTGTGGGGAGGGGCTTAAAAAGACTTCAGTAAATTTCAGATACTGTGAGAAAAGTAGTGATGCTGCAATGTACAGTTGAAGACAGAATTATTAGCCCCATGAATTATTATCCCTGTTTATTTTTTCCTCGAATTTCTGTTTAACAGAGACGTTTTTTTCCAACACATTTCTAAACATAATAGTTTTAATAGCTCATTTATAATAACTGATTTATTTTATCTTTGGCATGATGACCGTAAATAACATTTGACTAGATATTTTTTCAGACACTTCTATACAGCTTAAAGGCTTTTTTTTTAAAGCATTTAAAGGGTTAACTAGATTAATTAACTAGGCAAGTAATTGTATGAAGATGGTTTGTTCTGTAGTCTATCGAAAAAAAATAGCTTAAAGGGGCTAATAATTTTGACCTTAAAATGTTTTTAAAAAAATTAAAAACTGCTTTTATTCTAGCCGAAATAAAACAAATAAGATTTTCTCCTGAAGAAAAAATATTATCAGACATACTGTGAAAATTTCCTTGCTCTACATTATTTAAAAAAATATTTAAAAAAGAAAAAACAATTCAAAGTGGGCTAATAATTCTGACTTCAACTGTATATCATGAGTAAATTAAAGTGTGTTTTTATACCTTGGATGGATGCAAATCTCTTATTGTTATGTGATTTCCTCTTAGCAGCAAATAATGACAACTGGCAATTCGAATTTGTTAACTCAGACTGTTAACTGAAGTTTCTTGTCTTACACTGAAAACAGGAGCGAACTCCGAACACACACTGTGAGTTAGTTGCTATAGTTACAGTCATGCTCTCAATAGCGCTAACCATCAGAGGAATTCAATTTTTAAAGCTGAACAGCATATTTAAATATCAAAGTGATTATTTTACATGAAAACACTAGATGAAAGATGAACTAATCCTTCTTATTGTCATACTTCAAGTCAAACGGGACCTATTATGCAAAAATCACTTTTATAGGGGGTTTAAACACAGTTGTGTGGCAAAATTGTGTGAATATAGCCAACTATGAATAATAAAAGTTAGTTAATTCAATTATTTTATAATCACACTTGATAAAAACAGTCTGCAGAAACACTTTGATTGACATTCTCACTTTGTATGTGCTATAAGAGGGGAAAAGCCACGCCCATTAGTGACGAACTCTCCCCCATTAGTATAAACAGCCCTGAGTGAGAAGCAGGCGTCCTATGAGAGTTCTGCTTTAAATCTGCCACTATGCTGACACATCTGCATTTGTAGCTCCGCCCTCTTTTATAAAAAGCACATTTGAATTTAAAGCGACAGTCACCAAAAAGGCACAATTAGAATCAAAGAGTCACAAAACATTATTTTGTGCTGTATTTTGATCTGAAACGTCATATATACACACTCCAGGGACATCAGTGACTTATTTTACATCTTGTAAAAAGGGGCATAAAGGGGTCCCTTTTAAGTCACAACAATTATAACACAGCAAAATATGGGAACTTGAAGAAATAATCCAATAACATGGTGATCCTGAGTGCCCAACGCTCTTTGTTTCTCTAGAGACAGCTACATCTCTATGGTGAGCTGGATCAGCAGCACCCGCCTGACAGTGCGCTGGTTGAACCGGGTCCAGAATCAGTCTGTTCTGTGTGTGTGCGAGGCCACGACTGGAGCCTGTTCAGAGGTGAGAGGTTACCATCTCATCCACTGCTGCCCGCTGTGTATCTTTACTTGCAAAGTGTCCATCGATCTGCCTCTCATTCCTTATTCTGCTCAGAACACGCACAGAATCTCTTGCTTCTCTTCTGCCGGCTCAGCCTGATTTCCTTGTGAATGCACGAACGACTTAACTCAGCTTTTACTTTTAAGCCTCGGTTTAAATGCGCAGCCTGTCTTACCTAAAGGTCACTCTCTCTTTATGTAAGTGTGTGATTGAATGCATGGACACAGGAGCGTCTGCGGTTTCTGTTTGATTTCTGCACACTGTATATGTTGGGAAATCTGTCAACAGTTTTATAATTGGAGGCAATGGGAGTTGTGCCGAAAAAACACAACAGAGCGCAACACTCTGAAGCAGAAATCCCATTCATTTTCTCCATAGACAAATTGATTTTTTTTTTTTTTAGAAATAATGCATAAACCTTTCAAGACCGTGAGCTCTGAGGTTATTAAGCAATGATGGATGCTTTCGTAGGAGCTATTAATCTTTTATTAAATGATTTTACCTTCATTTAAATGGGAGCAGTCTTCATAGAAACTGCTTAATAGTGAAGTGTATACAAATATTAAGGAAAAAATGTTTTTGTTTTGTGGATTATTAAATACAAATAAATTTGACAATAACTTTTATCTTTAGAAAGTTGAGAGTAGAGATCCTGACATAATACATCTAAAACTTAGCAGGCATGTTCAAGACCCAAATAAGAAATTAACAGAAAATGTATAAGAATAACCAATAAGTATATTTGACAGTTAAGTATTAAGTAACATAAGGGTTTGTTATTAATGCTAGAATAATGATTAACATTACATTTGACGTCATATAATGTACTTGCATAATTAGAGTATAAAAATAGAGGAAATATCTATGTACTGTACAGTGCTCAGCATAATTGAGTACACCCCATTTTAAAAATTAATTTTCTCCATTTCTCTGTGAATATAGGCAATGTATTTTGGTGCATTTAAACAAAACAGATTTATTAAACAGATATATTTATTAAAATGATATTTTAGTCACCAAACATTGAGAAATTGAAAGCTAATACAATTAAATTCAAGCAAAATATTGCAAAAGACCTACAAACCTACAAAATGTAAACAAAATTAAAAAATGTTTTTTGCTTCTCTTGATTTTTTTCTCTTTTTTTAAATTTGTATTTAATATTTTTTCTATGACATAAATTTGGCTGTACTCATTTTTGGACCATTATCGTATGTTATTTTGTTAGATAAGCTCCAGATTTGGCTTCAGTACTGACCAATCTAATGTATATGCACACATATAATATTGTATAGTATTAAAAGATAGATTTGTTAGAGGTGTGCACACATATGCTAAGCAATGTAGCTTAAACATTGAAATGAGTGTTGTAGAATCTGTTTTCTCTAAGAAATTGCTTGTAAATTTCACAAATAATTACAAAGGAATGGCAAGTACACTGAAAAAAATATTCAAAGATGATTCCTTAGATTTACTCAATTTTTTTACGTTAAGTGGTTGTAAACAATTTATTTGGGCTGAATTTAAACAAACAAATTAAGTTGAACATTATTTAATTTAATTTGTTTGTTTAAATTCAACAAAAATAAATTGTTTGCAACAGTTTTGCATGCAACACTGTATTCAGTGTAGCACATTGGGACTAATTTATAATTTTTTAACAAGTGTATTTATTATGACATTTTTATACGCTGTTTCTTTTCAATGGGTTAAAGTAAAAAAAACTGTTGAAATAAAAAAGAAATCTACTAAAATCTGCCTCTCTCTCTTTCAAGTTCAAAACAAACTTGAATGCCAAAGCGTTTTAGATATGTATATGAAATAGCCTATTTAATATAGCCTAATGACATCATCAGATTAATAAAATAATCAGCAAATAAGAAATAAATGACAGAAAAAGGAATGAAAACAGACAATATCTCTAAAAATTATAATAATTTCAAGATTAAAATGTGTAGATTATTTAAATAAGGCAAATGCATTGATTAACCATTACTAATGGTGTGTACTGTACATATATTTTGCAGCCAATTTAGACCAGTGGTTTCTCCTCTCTTAGTAAAGTATATATGGTAAAGAGTCGTTTAGATTCAAGAATGAATTGTTTAATATTTCTTTTGCGACTGTGCGTGCAGTTAGCTGTGTAGCCAAGCAAAAATAGGCCTAATGTAAAATGGAAATGCAAAAACGCATACGATTAAAGACAGCTTTGGAAAGCAAAAGCCAAATTCCAGAATTCCCAGAGAAATTTTTTAATACGCATCTCTGTGTGTCTGCACGTGAGACTGACTTTAATTATATTAGGCAGATACACAACAGTGTAAAAGGATGAAAATAATAGTAAAAAAAAAGTGTCACTAAATATACTTGGGCAGCCGTTAATATTCTTATTTCTTTTAATTTGGCTGAAATAAAACAGTTTTAAAAAAATGTTTTATTAGCCTCCATAAAAAATAGTATATATTTTTAAAGGCTACAGAACAAACCACTGTTGTCCAATGACTTGCCTAATTATCTTAACCCAAATTACCGCATATTGCACTGTACACCGAATACTAGCATCTTGCAAAATAAGAAGTAAAATATTACATACTGCAATCATGACAAAGACAAAATAATTTACTTATTAGAAATCACTTATTAAAACTATTACGTTTTAAAATGTGTTAAATAAAAACCCTCTCCATTAAACAGCACTCTGGAAATACTTTAAAACGAATTACAATTTTACAAGAGTGCTCGTAATTTTGACGTCAACTGTATATGAATATATCTTTAATAAAGTTCAACTAGAGCATTTTAATGGAGCAGACGTGGGACTCTAAATGTTCAAGACAGCACATCTAAACTGCAGATAAAAATGAAACACTCGCTTCCTTAATGCGACGCCAAACGAGAGTGATGGATTGACTGCGACTCTGCATTAGCTGTAGAGTTTGTTATGATCTACAACTCTCCCTGGCAGGCGGAAGAGAACAAACGATTTCACCACATATTTTACTTCTAATATATGACACGTCTGATCCTTTTAAAACATCTTTAATCTTCAGAGACACCAAATGGCGATGGACTTCTGGCACAACAACCAGCGGCAGGTAAAGTTCAGCCTCTCCGGGGATGCATGCAATCAATTCCTGCTAGTCGCTTCCATTAGAGCTGCATCCACCTTGGACTTAAAATGAATTGCATCAAAACAGTGCGGGAGGAATGTGTATTGACGGTGGCTTGTCCTGCAGGAGGAGCCGCTGTTCGCGGCAGATGGTTCCCTGTTTTACCTCATCCTGCCTGCCAAGCAAGGGGCCCGTGGGGAGTTTCTTCACATCGCCAGCCTCCCCGCTCAGGTCTGTGGGTGGAATAATTTCATACTCGCTCTATGCACAATCAAATTACATGCACTCATAAACTTTGTGATTAGAAACTTGAAGTATACCTAGCCATAAATTTGACTTTTTATGAACTTGTGTGGGGCCGACATCGAGCCTTGGTGTATTGTAAAGCGTTTCTCTCGATTGGGTTGTAAAATGTTTCTTTTTATTGAAGTGTAAGACTTAAGATGTTGGGTTTTTTTGTCACGCTAGCTGTTGATTTAGACTTCTGATATGCTTTGCGGGAAGTTTAGACATATCTGAAATGATATGTTCTTATATTTCTATTTAAAAATCTATAATATTTCTATAATGAATGCACACATTATATAAATATATAAACAGTCTGTCCGGTTCTTGAATCTGATTGGTTGATCTTCACCCTTCACCTTTGTGTATTACTCCACCCACACACAGCAATAAGCAGAGGACACTCAACAGTTTGACATATTACTGCTGTTGGACAACATAATGTACTTTTGAGGCTTTTTTAGTCGTGTTTATATGTTTAGATTGCAACTATGCAGTTTATTTAAAGGGATAGTGCCTATTTTAAAATATTTATAATTTCTGAGAGACAGCACGTCGGTGGCCATTAACCTGTCATTGAGCAGCTCAAAGACGTTGTTCATCTACAAGATGGCAACAGGACCGCATAATAAGCCCTTAGAAGCTAAAACAGCGTAATTTCTAACTACAGCTGATCAAATTATTATTAAACAAGTAAATGACTTTTTAAGTTGATCTCTCTCTTTTGTATGTTGTCGTATTTATACCATATAATTATAGTATATTGAGAGTGAGATGGGACTCGCATATCAGAAATGTGTGTTGTGTTGGCAGAAAGAAAGAAGAAATGCCCGCATGTGTTTAGCGTTTTTTCCTTATCGCAAACACAACAGCAATCTGGTAGTGATTGTGCTGCTTTTTTCAGGGTTCATTATTGTGATATCCCGAGTGCTACAGAGAATTACTGTAGACTGTAATAGAGTGTATTTTTTTAAAAACCATTTTAAGGTCAAATTATTAGCCCCTTTAAGCTATATATTTTATTCCGATAGTCTACAGAACATACCATTGTTATACAATAACTTGCCTAATTACCCTAACCTACTTAGTTACCCTAATTAACTTAGTTAAGCCTTTAAATGTTACTTTAAGCTGTATAGAAGTGTCTTGAAAAATATCTAGTCAAATATTATTTACTATCATCATGGCAAAGCGAAAATAAATCAGTTTATTTTGAATGTCATCAGTCTGCAGAGATTTCCTGGTATTTCTTTGTTGCAATCAGGAGATCACAATAATTAACCCCGAAAAAGCCAAAGCAAAGCAAACACCATCAAATTACTATGGTATAAATACAGCACTACAACATACTAAGGAGATTGACTTAGAATGTCACTTGCTTTATAATGATCTGATCAGCTGTAGTTTGACATTCACGATGAGTTTTTCTCCCCTAAGGACTTATTATGCATTCTCTGTCGCCTTCTTGTGGCTGAACGTCAACCATCTTTGCTCTGCTTAGTATGACAGGCTGATGGCTGCAGACGCGCTGAATCTCCGAAACTATAAATATTTCAAATAGGCACTATCCTCATAGAAAATTTAATAGTAGCAATCTAAACAACTACATTCTCATCTAAAAATGCTTCAAAAGTACATTATGTTGTCCAACAGCAACAATATTTGTCTAACTGTATGTGGTCGGAGAAATACAGAAGGGTGAAGAGGCTGTAGGACTGCTGGTATTGCAGAATATTCCACAGCTATCAGCCAATCAGATGAAATTAGGTTAAATAATAATAACAGTTCTTTCATAATAATAATAATAATAATAATAATAATAATAATAATAAAATATAATTTTTATTATTTTTTAAAGTCTTTTTATTTTTATTTTTGGCTATAAATATTTTAACATTATTATTATTAGATAATTAGATTTTATTTATACAAATTATTTATATAAAATTCAAATAAATATTATTGCATTTATTTGGCATTTTTAGTTTTATATAAATATTATATAATTGTTCTTTTCTTTAGCTTTAAAATTTATTCATATGCTACTTTATAATGCAAATTACTTAATGCAAAAATATAAATATATTATTATATATTATTTATATAAATAGGCCTATATGAATTCTTTCTGATCTGTTATTGAACTCTAACACTTAAATCTAATGTTTCCCTGTCTTCCTTTTTACGTATACGTTTTACGTATTACGTTTTCATCATAACTTCCCTTCTCTTTTAAACTCTTTAAGCTTTATCTGTCTCTTTCTCTTTCTTCAGGCTTCCACTCCTTCAGTTTCTCCTCGCTTTCTAACATCAGGGAACTGGGATGTAATCTCACTGTGCGCCCTTGACGAGGAGAACGATAAAATGTATGACAGCTTGAATTTACTGGCTAACCATTTGACTTGAAGTCTGTGTAGTAAAGCATCTCATAGTCAACTCAACTACCTACCATGAGTAATTATTGAATTATTTACCCCAAGCGATCCCATTTAGCCCACTGAATCAGCATAGACGGCACTTAATTAAAATTAATACAGCAATTTAATGTTGAATCGGCTGTAATGACTCTGTCAGTTTCTCTCTGGCTTTGTTCTCTAATTGCTACCGCATAAAGCAAACTCTTGAATAAACCATCCCGGAAATGATAGCTTTTTCGTATTTAAAACTCGAACTACCAATTTTGTTTTTCTTTAGTAATTTAAAGGGATAGCTCACCCAAAAATGTCAATTTTGTCATTATTTAGTCATCATTTTACTTGTTTCAAACCTGTTTGAGGTTTTTTCTTCTGTTAAACACAAAAGGAGACACTTTGAAAAATGTTAGAATCCTGTAACCATTGACTTTCATAATATTTGTTTTTCCTACTATGGAAGTGAGTGGATACAGCATACTTCAAAATATCTTGTAGCATGTGGGCGGGGCTGAGAGAGGAGAGACATCAGTGGAAGATGAGAGAGGACCAGGCCTGGACACTTTGTTTTACTTTAGCTTACAGTTTGCTTTTTGTCTGTTTGTTTTATTTTTTTCATTATTAAAATCATTTATAAGTTTGTTGGTTCTCCACATCCTTCTTCCCGCCTGGTGGAAAACCAGCAAACTTTTAAATGATTTTAATAATGAAAAAATAAAACTAACAAACGGAAAGCAAAAGTAAAACAAAGTGTCCAAGCCTGGTTCTCTCTCGTCTTCCACTACTGTCTCTCCTCTTATAATCCAGAGCTCCTTAGTGGGACTCGAGGCCAGTGCGCGACACAGGTGCTACACATTATCACTCAAGAACCGGCCTCATCCCATTCCCATGGCTCTCAGCCCCGCCTACTCACTACAATCTTCTTTTGTGTTGAACAGCATAAAGAAACTCCTTAAATGTTTGGAACCATTCGAGGATTAATAAAAAGTATGAACATTTTCATTTTTGGGTGAACTATCAATTTAATAACTTTCTACAAATAAATCCAGTATAACTGTAGTACCATGACCATTCCAAAATGTGTTTATAATTAATTCTAACATTTTTATTTAATTAAAATTTCAACAGTTGAATGGCCATAACGATCAAAGTGACCACAAGTATTTCAGTGTCTCCTACTTTTTCTTGTGCCTTTGAATATGCAAGCCTATGTTGCCTAGAAACAATCTTTCTGATAACAATAACTTTTTTTTGATGCCAAATGGTCCAGTAACTCAAACACAATTATAGAGAATGGAAATCTACGTCATGGTGAGTTGCGTTCTGTCATGATTTCAGACACCCTGAGGAGCGCACAATGTAAACCAATGCAAATCACTACAGAAACAGACTCTTTTATAGTAATGGATTCTTTTCACAAGACGCGTTTCGCGTTTAATGGTCATCATAATCTTAAATGCTTAAAAGTTTTTAATATTTTCATTTTAATAAAAACGAACATTTATATGCATTCATGAATGTATTATACCATCTTTGCATCAAATTACAAAAAGTGAATTATCGCTTCTGCAAGGTGTTTCTAATGCAGCGTCTATGGGGCTGAGAGTAAACTTGATGTTATTCTCTCCAATGGCTGTTGCTGTCAGTCTCACAATTTTTTTTTCCTTTTTCTGCAAGCCTTGATAACACCATCGTGGAGTTTTTCTTTAATTATTTCAGCAAATATTTGTTGTACTCTCCAATTCACTGCACTCTAAGTTTACCCAACCATGATGTGAAAGTAGAGAAGCCAAGCACAGATTTAGAGGAAGCCGATGAAATAAATGAACCAGCTTATCTGTAGGTGACAGAGTATAAAAGAGCTGCTGCAAAAGAATATGGCCATATGTGATTTTCTTCATTTGTGCTCACAGTTTGTTGCGAATCAGTGTATACTCAAAAAATATATATTTTTGCTGCTTATTATTATTACTTATTTATAATGAGCAGAAACACAATTTTTGAGGTTATTTTTTGAACCTAAAAATTTAAAATTGTAATCATTTTAAAATTGTAAAAACTAATTGATTTGCATTGGAATGACATGAAGGGATTGTGTGGAACCCAGCATTTTTTTGCAGTGTGTATATATGATACAATAAACCTATAGAGGTCAATGGAATCCAGACTCCCATGTCCCAAATTTCCAGAATGCAATGCGCTGATGACACATTCCCATTCTCTATATCCCCATGGACATTCTTGATGTCCAAATGACTTCAAATTGACGTCAAAAAACATGTCACAAAGCTCCCATTTGACCACCAAAATAACGACACATTACGTGTTACAATATAAGAAACGCCTTATTCATATGAAAGCTTCCAAATGACCAATTTAAATAGGATATTGTATTTCTACAATGCATATTAACTAGCTTGATGTTGAAAATGACATCAAATAGACATCTAATATTGGCGTCAAAACAGTCCTTCAGTAAAATAGATATTAGACATGTTTTCTTAAGTCAATTTTAGATTTAATTTTGAGATCAAGGTACCCTGCAAAAATTTAGTGTTTAATAGATGTCTAATAGAAATCTAAATGTGGACAGCTTGGCTAAAGCGAGGCTAAACTTGGGCTGTCAGTGAAAAGCTAATAGACATCTAAGAATATCCCAAAACTAGACTAGTTGTCAAATAGATAGATTAGACAGACTTTATATGTGTAGTCATTCATTTCTTTTTATTTGATGACTAGTTTTGGCCTATTCTAAGACGTCTATTAGATATTCACTGACAGCTCAAATTTAGCCTTGTTTTAGCCAAGACGACTACGTTTAGATGTTTATTAGACATCAATTAGACATCTATTAAGAACAAAAAATGCTTGCTGGGTAGTCAATTTACATCATATCTAATCAAATTTGCTTTTTTGACATGTTTTGTGATGTATTTTGACATAAAGTTGCTTGCTGGACAGATATATTACAAAAATATTATATTTTTATGGTAATGACTTCATAAAATATGACAACAGACATACAAAGCGTAATACTAAAAACTGAATAGAAGCTTCAGATGTAAATATGATGTTACAAAAGTCTAATTCAGTCCAGTTTAATATGAATGGTCAGAATGACTGCTATACTTACATGATTCTGGTAGTTTCATTGTCAAAAAAAACGTGTACAGTACATACGTATTTCTAAATGGTCAGATCTGTTGCTCAACACAACATTTAGACCCACAAATCAATAGCTTACAATTAATCTGCCCCTGACTGAAATGAATTCTAGTCACAGGCTTTCCTACTTTGCATGTGTAGCGTAAGATGCAAACCTGCTTAGTATGCAGCTGTACAAAGCTAGTATGTGGAGGTAGACTCTATTATTAGAGGATAAATGACTGACTACAAATAGTAACTCAAAATCCTTTTCAGGTTTCCTTAATGTGTCTTTCCCCCGCAGCTATTTTCTGAGCGCGGAGGAGTCGCAGCAGAGCAGACACTTATACAGGTGGGTTCTGTCCCAAACGATACGTCTTTAACGCTGTAATTGAGTATTTTATCATCACTGTCTAGAAATTCTGCACCTTTCTTGCTGTGCTGTGCATTTGCATCTAAATCAATCTGACTGCATTTGCACACACTGTTAGTAGGGCTGGGCGATATGACAAAAGTCTCATATCACGATAGAAGTCATCTCATATTCTGATAATGATATAGAGTGCTTAATATAAACAAGTACACGCCATTTTGAAAATGAATATTTTCCTCCATTTCTCAGTGAATATAGGCAATGTATTTTGGTGGATTTAAACAAAACAGATTTATTAAACAGATATATTTATTAAAATTATATTTTAGCCACCAAACATCTTTAGAAATAGACAGATTAAACATTTAAATTCATGCCAAATATTGGAAAAAATGACAAACTACAAAATTTTACCTAAATTTTATACAATTTTTGTTTCTGTTGAATTTTCTAAATTTGGGTGTACTAATTTTGGACCTTTATCGTGAGTTATTTTGTAGATAAGCTCCAGATTTGGCTTCAGTACTGACTAATCTAATGTATATGC